>NW_027529451.1:4692961-4728360 GCF_008692635.1 Crocuta crocuta
GTGGGGTGGGGTAGCTAATGCTAATGCAGATTCCTGGGCTCATGCTGGACCTCAGAAGTGAAAATATGGGAGATGGGGATTCAGGAGACTGTACTTTAAAAAGCTCCCAGAAGGTCCTAGGCAGCTAGTCTGCTGGCTCAGCAGGTCTATAAGTGGGAACATGAGATGCCTGGGGGGCTCAGTGTGTTGAGCATCTGACTTCAGCTCAGGTCATGATCTCAGTCTGTGAGCTCAAGCCCTCATGTCAGGCTCTATGCTGACAGCTCAGATCCTGGAGCCTGCTTTGGATTCTGTGTCTCCCCCTTTGTCTGCTCCTCCCCTGCTCATGCTGTCTCTCTCTTTCTCTCAAAAATAAACATTAAAAAAATTGTTTTATTCTAAAAAAGGAAACTTAAGGTATCCTAGAACCTGCATCAGAACCAGCCAGAACAAAGTCCAGCATCTGAAGCCAGCTTCCAACTCTGCTATCCCTAGGACTTCTTGTTTTTTTTTTCCCATTTCTTTCTTTCTTAAGTTTACCTATTTGTTTTTGAGCAAGAGGGACAGAGGGGGAGGAGGAGAGAGAGAATCCCAAACAGGCTCCGGAGCACTGTCGCCCCCCATGTGGGGCTTCATCTCATGAACAGTGAGATCACGACCTGAATCTAAATCAAGAGTTAGATGCTCAGCCGACTGAGCCACCTAGGTGCCCCCCCCCCACCTTTTTTTCCTTTTCATAACCAAATTCTTTGAGGAAAGGATCTCAAAATCTAACTGTGTTACATTTCCTCACAGTGGAATCCCATGTCTGAAATTTTCTAACTGTATGACCTTGGTTAATTATTTACCTTATTTATCAGTCTTCTCATCTATAAATTGGAAGAAATATTAGTCCCTGTCACCTAGGATCGCTGTGAAGATTCAACAGATTTATGTTATGAAATTACCAGAACAACCCATGGCATGCAGGAAACATTCAATAAGTATTATCCGTTATTATTGTTAACACCACTGATTTCTAGGTTCCAGCCCAGGCTTATGAAATCAATCTCAGCATAGAAGGTTCTAGAACATTTAGCACAAGTGTTCCATGTGATTCTGCTGCCCACAGATGTTTGAGCAGCCCTACCTCAGTCTGTGTCATGGGGAGAAGAGCAGCCTGACTTCCGCAGATGCCAGGTACAAACAGTAGTCTCCTGTCCCCTGAGAAACACAAGATTTGTGCCGTGGCTGGTCATAAAGCATGGAAGTTCAGAGTGCCAAAGTAAGCTCAGAAATTATCCAGCCCCAATTCTCATTTTTAGAACTGATGAAACCGATCCCTACGGTGGTTGTGCACCCCAGGTGTTAATATTCCTAAAACAAAAGCAAAGAAATTCCTTTATGTCCTTGTCACTCAGTCAATATGCTCTAAGGACCAATAGAACCAGTACTGCCAGGAAGCAAGCATGTTAGAAATGCAGAATCCCAGCCCCCACCGCAGACCTACAGCATCAGAAGCATTAATCTAGACCACTGGTTCTCAGACTCGGCTGCCCACTGGCATTACTTAGGAAGCTTTAAAAAATACAGATGTCTGGATTCCATCCATCCCTGGAGACGTTTATACATTTGGTCTGGTGTGAGAAGTGGATATTGGGCTTTTTAAATCTCCTTAGGTGATTTTAATGTGCGGCAAAAGACAGTATTGCTATGTCAATCACTCTAGATATCAATTGCTCTCCAAGTGCTCTGTGTTGGAAGAAACTGCATTATCAAACTGGGCTTGTGGTTGCGTATTGTCCACGGGAAAATCCAAAATCAGGGATGGTTTGCAATTGTCATTTAGAAAACACACACATACTCATATACACACATTAGATTTATAAAAAATCATATATATTTATACACAAATATGATAAACACATAAGCCATCTTATCTTTGACAATATACATTTCATTTAAGAAGGAAGGGTATAAGACAAGAAGATTACATTTAAAAAATAGAGAGAAGAAAAAAATCTATGTCACCATCCTACCACCCAAATATGACAGCACCCTTCATTTGGCCATGCATATTTCAAATTCTGGATGTCTATTTTCCCTCTGTTGACTTTGCTCACACTAGTATTTAATTTTAGATCTACCAAAGTGGATGACCGCATTTAGCTCTACGTGTGTTTTTGTGTTTTGTTTTGTTTGCCCCAATTAGATTGCTGCTCAGGACTTTTTCTCTTTATGAATATGCTTTATGAAGAGAATGTATAATTGTCTCTTGAATCCATCCCATTAACTGTCTGGCACTTCCGCCTGCTCTTCTGTGGCCCAGAGATAACTTCTAGCCTATCTCACTTGGGGGGAAGATTACATGAGATAATGAAGGCAAAGATGCTTTGAAAAAGGATAAAGAGCTTAAGGCCAGTGGGACAGAGGAAGCGTCATCACTATTACTCCATTTGTTGAGGGCCAATGTGCCAGGCATCGGGTAGTTTACATATTTTGCTTCTGATGCTCACAGCCACCTTGCAAAGCATAACTACCATTATTTTATAAACAGGAAAATGGAGGCTCAGAGAGATGCAATCCCGAGCTCAGGATCTCACTACCAGTAATTGAGAAAGCCAGTTTTCACACCTATATTTTCTTGGTCCTAAAGTCCATTTCCCAACCAGCCACTCAAAGGCACACATAAAATGTAACAGATTTTAGAAAGTGCAGCATCATAGGTAAGGGGTAGATGGAAGGCTGAAAAATTGTGGAAGGGGAAGAAACTTTGTGGTAAGTTGAAGTAACTCATACTTGAGTGAGTGTTGGCAGATAAATTTCAAATTAGAATGGTAGCTTTGTCCGACTGATCCTACTAATTTATGCTAAAATAATTTGGAGATGTTAGATTTTCACCAAGACTTTATAATGAACACTTAATTTGCAAACTATGCTTACCTTATGTAGAAGTACACTTCTGAGGAGTACTGAAGACCAGCTCGAGTTGAACCTGTGTGGTAAGAATTAGCAGAGCAATGGAGAGGAAGACTTCCAAGAGGGTACACATCCAGATTCTGCCATCCCCTCAGCTACCCATCTATCCCAGTCTTTTTCTCTCTCTCTGTCTCTCAGGTGTTTTGGAATGAGACTCACAAAATAGGAAAACTTTTCTTAGGAGGCACTAGAATTAGACTTACGTTCTCAATTTACTGGCTCTCAACCTTGGCTACACACTAGAATCACCTGCACAGCTTAAAAAATACTGATGCCTGGGTCTTGTCCCCAGATTTATTGGTCTGTAAGAAGGTCTAGATTTGAGGATTTTTGAGATATCCTGCCGATTCTAATAGGAGGTAGTCTTAAAGAATCCCTAGGCTCTTTTTTAAAAAAAAAAATTAATGTTTTTTTATTTATTTCTGAGAGAGAGACAGCGTGAGCAGAGGAGGGTCAGAGAGAGAGGGAGATATAGAATCTGAAGCAGCCTCCAGACTCTGAGTTAGCCATCAGCACAGAGCCTGACGCGGGGCTCGAACCCACAAATTGTGTGATCATGACCTGAGTTGAAGTGGGACGTTAACCGACTGAGCCATCCAGGCGCCCCTAGGCTCTTTTTTTTTTTTTAAATTTTTTAATGTTTATTCATTTTTGAGAGACAGAGACACAGAGCTAAAGCAGGTGAGGGGCAGAGAGAGAGGGAGACACAGAATCTGAAGCAGGCTCCAGGCTCTGAGCTGTCAGCATAAAGCCCAATGTGGGGCTCAAACTCACGAACCATGAGATCATTACCTGAGCTGAAGTCGGATGCTTAACTGACTGCGTCACCTAGGTCCCGCTCTATGCTAACTGCTCTTAAAGAGCAGTTTAGTTAATGACTAAATTACTAAAGAAAATGTATGTAATGGAACTACACATAATAAGGAGTGTATCACTCTAGCCAAACCAATAAAAAGAAGTTGCCATAATCTTTGACTATGTCTTTGATAGTCCTCGATATACACACTACATGGTTTATTATAGTTTGTAATGAATATTTGCTGAATATTTAAAGGATTTTATGATGAATGAACCAATGAATAAGCGAAAGAAAGGCAAGGGTGAACGACTACATCAGGGAAGGTACATCCTTTTTGCTTTTATTTTGTAAAAATTTTGCATATGGGCAAAATTAGAATATCCATGGATTTGAATTGAAGTCAAGAGACTTGCGTTTGAATGGAAAAAGTCAGATAAACTTTTTAAAACTCTGTATTATTATTTAATAAAAGGGGCTCTTACTAAAAGTCCAATCCTGGGCTCTTGTAACAGGTAAGATTATCATCTATAAAAAAACTTGGTAAGTAGTAGATTATCACCTATAAAAAAAACTTGGTAAGTAGTAAAGCACTATAGAAATTCAAGGGAATATTATTATTCATGTTACAAATAAGAAAAACTCAGTAAGGTAACTTTGACCAGTGGCTCTCAAACTATAGCATGTTTCAGAATCCTCTGGACAGCTGGTAAGCATGCAGATTCCTGACTAGAGACCTTGAGTTCATACATCTGGAGACTACACTCTATGTAGTACTCACTTTGACAAAATTATCATGTGATGCTTATCCAACAGCATCATATTTTGTGGCCCTTTCCTTCTCCCAAGGCATCTTAAGTCTTCCTTTAGTTTGCTCTATACTCTCCAGTCCAGAGAGCCAGTTCTTCAGAAAGAAGGAGAAAACCCTGCTTCCTTCATATTTGTGAATGAATTGACACATGTGTCCTATTGCACCTTGGGAGATCAGAATTCTAAGACAAGTTATGAAATAGACACTTGCTCATCTCCTTAAACACATAACAAGGTTTAGTTAGTCAGTATTGTTTCATCATGGAGGGTGGTAGGAGAGGGGGTGAAATGTTAGGCTTGGGTTTGAGAACAAAAGAGAACAAAAATGGAGACAGATGGGAAAGAAGAGGTCTGTGGGAAGGCAGATGTAATACTTCAAAGTTTTGACTAGTATAAGCCCTAATAAACAAACTAATCTTGGTTCTCAATTGAGTGCTCTTCTTGTATTTGCCTCAAATGAGACTTAATGAGAGCTTGGTGGCAACACTCATTTGGCTCAGCCAAAGTTTCAGAATGCCAGGATGTTAGATGCTAAGACCCTATCTACTAAAACACTCATTAACATGTTTTAAAATTGGGGTGCTTGGGTGGCTTAGTTGGTTAAACATCCAACTCTTGATTTTGGCACCGGTCATGATCCCAGGGATTGAGCCCCACATTGGGTTCCATCCTGGGCATGAATACAGCACTTAATATTCTCTCTCTTTCTCTCTCCCTCTGCCCTTCTCTGACTCATACTCTCAAAAATTGTTTAAATTACTTTTTTATAAGTAATACAGTTGCATGATTCAAAAGGCAAATATGAGAAATCAGTGCAAATGGTGGAGTAGGGAACTCTTGGGATTTGTCACTAGAGACAGAAAAACAGAGCCAAAAAAAAAAAAAAAATCTGTCAGAAGTAAACTTATTAAACTCTGAGAGAGAATCAATGGTTTATAGCAACCAAGTGAAAACCTCATCAAGAAAAGGCCCCTGAAACATGGGACGAGATGTTTATTTCCTCCAGTCCCACCATTCTCCTCAGTGTGCTGATGGACTTAAAGATAGCAGCCCACATGCCAAGTGTGGGCACCAGGTTTCAGAGGAAGCAGACAAGATCTTGTTTCCAAGGAATTGCGTTTGTCTGTTTTGACCTTATTGGGGTTTCTCCAAAGAACTGTTGCAAGGGACTTCCTTTTCTTCACCCCACTTGGAAATCTATCAGAATTGAGTGGGTAAAAGGAGGATGTTCTCCCAAAACATTGAAAGATGAACATGACACTGCAGTCTGGGGTGAAGAGTCACAGTTTGGGCAAACAATAGTCAAACCAAAAGTACAGGAAGAAATGCCAAGGAGTGAGATTTTTTGAGGAGAATAACATCTTTGAAGAATTTGCATGTATACCAGGCAATCTAGAAAACATGTGTGTGTCTCGGACAAGACATGTGCTCAGAATAGACCTGAGAAAACCATAGGTTTTCATCTCTAGCTGATCTTTAGGCTCAGTGCATACAGGAATAGAAGGCTCAAGCAGAGCTGAAACATGGGCTGGCTAAGGAGGGAGTGACCCAACACAGAGCCAGTCTGCAAAGACCTGGAGAATTGTTTTGTTTACTTTTCCCAGACTTTCTTTTTTTGGCTTCAGGCATTTAAGGAAATCTTTGTCAAACAAGGAGCTGAGCACTAAGCTAAAGGAATAGAGACTTCAGAGTCTCACCATATAGGGAATGCAGTCTTTATAAAAATAGTTTAGAAAAGTCATTAAATAAACAGCTAACTACAATCCACAATAACAAAAAGTCCTAGGGAGAGGAGAGAGTTTGATTTCCAGTTACCATATCATAATACTCAAAATGGCCTGTTTTTGATAAAACTGAAACAAAAAAGTATGGTCCACCCATGGGAAAAAACTAAATGAGCAGCAATTGCCCTAGAGGAAGCAGACCTATTAAACAAAGATTTTAAATCAGCTTCCTTAAATATGCTCCAAGAGCTAAAGAAAACCAAGGTCAAAGAACAAAAGGAAACTAGGACAATGAAGGCTCTCCAAATAGAAGTTTAGAAGCTGAAAAGTACAATAATTGAAATAAAAAATTCGTTGGGTTTAACTGATTTTTTTAGAAGATAGAAAAAGTTAATGACATTGAAGATTGATGACATGAAATTATCTAGCCTAGTAGAATGAAAAAAGAAGAACAACCAAAGAAATTTTTTAAAAAAGAAAAAACCTGTGGGACACCATCAGTTCTACTAAAATACATGCAATGAGAACTCCAGAGAGAGACAAGAGAGAGGAAGGGGCAGAATGAATACTTGAATATATTATACTATAAAACTCCCCAAATTTGACAAAGACATGAACCAACATATCCAAGAAACTCAACAAATTTCAAAATGCGCAGGACAAATAGAAATCCACATGGAGACATATAATAATCAAATGATGAAGGCAAAGAACTTTGAAAGCAGCAAGAAGAAAAATAATTGATTATTCACAAGGGGTCCTCAATAAGATTAACAGCCAATTCTCATCAGAAACCATGGAGTCATTGAAATGACATATTAAATTCAAAGTATAAAATGATAATTATAAGTATATGTAATGGGCATGCAATAAAGATGTAATTTGTGACAATAGCATAAAGAGGAAGGCTGGAGATACCCAGGAGTAGAATTTTGCATCATGTTGAAGTAAAGTTTATATAAACTCAAGCTAGATTGTTATGTTAAATGTAATCCCCAAGATAACCACTAAGAACATAATTTTAAAAGAGTCGAAAAATTTTAAATGTTGAACGTAATCAAAATGCTACAGTACAAACAAACACACACACAAAACACCCAACTAAATAAAAAAGAAGTCAGTAAATGGAGGAATTGAGGAAGAAAAATATAAGACAAAGAGCAAAATGGCAGAAGGCTTCCTTATCAGAAATCGCTTTAAATGTAAACATAAGAAACTCTCCAATTTAATAGCAGAGATTCATAGAATGAATAAAAGAGTAATAACATGATGTATCTATTTGCTGTCTACAAGAGATTCACATTAGAGCCAAAGATACAGAGTGTTTGAAAGTAAAGGGATCAAAAAATGTTATACGCAAATCAAAGAAAGCTTGGGTAGCTATACTAATATCAGACAAAATAGATCTTAAGACAAAAGTTGTCATAAGGGACATACATAAAAACCTCATAGCTAACAGCATACCCAATGGTAAAAGACTGAAAAATTTTCCCCTTAAATGAGTAACAAGGATACTCTTACCATTCTTTTTTTAACGTTTATTTATTTATTTATTTTGAGAGAGAGAGAGAGCTTGCAAACAGGGGAGGGGCAGGGAGAGAGAGAGAAAAGGAAAGAGAGAGTCCCAAGCAGGTTCTGCACTGTCAGCACAGAGCCCAGTGCAGGGCTTGAATTCACAAACTGTGAAATCATGACCTGAGTCAAAATCAAGAAATCAGCCGTTTAACTTACTGAGCCACCCAGGTGCCCCCCACTCTTACCACTTCCATTTAACATTGTAATGGAGATTCTAGCCAGAACAATTAGTTAAGAAAAAGATATAAAAGACATCTCAATAAGAAAGGAAGATGTAGAACTATCTCTACTTATAGATGACATGATCTCATATATATAAAACCCTAAAGAATTCACAAAAATCTATTAAAGGCGGTAAATGAGTTCATCAAAATTTCAGGAAACATCAACACACAAAACAATCAGTTGTATTTTTTATATGGTAGCACAGAACAGTCTGAAAATTAAATTGCAACCAGAACAATTCCACTACAAAGTGTCACAACTAATAAAATACTTAAGAATAAATTTAACCAAAGAGGCAAAATACTTGTACATTGAAAACTGTAAAACACTGCTGAAAGTTAAGAGGATCTAGATAAATGCAAAGACACTTCCTGTTCACAGATTGGAAGACTTAATATTATTAAGGTGGCAGTACTCACCACATGATATGCCGATCCAGCGTGGTCTCTAACAATATTTCAGTGGGTTTTTTTCTTTTTTTTTTGAAGAAATGATAAAAGCTGATCCTGAAATACATGGAATTGTAAGGGGCCCCAGGTAGAAAGTAGCCAAAACAATCTTGAAAAAAAGACCAAGCTTGGTGGACTAACATGTCCTCATGCCAAAGCTTACTACAAAGCTACAATAATCTGTGTGATTCTACCATAAAGATAGATATCGAGATCAATGGAGTAGAACGGAGACATCAATCAACCCATATATTTATGGTGAACCGTAATTTCCAACAAGGGCGATGGAGACCATTCAATGGGAGAAAGAACTGTCTTTTCAACAGAAGATGCTGAGAACTGATTTCCATATACAGATGAACAAAATTGGATCCTTACCTAATACCATATATAAAAATTAACTAAAGATAAAAAAATTAACTTTAGATCAAAGAACTAAACATGAGAGCCAAAACTATAAAACTCTTAGATGAAAACATAGGAGTAACTCCTTATTATCTTGGATCTCGCAATGTATTTTTAGATAGGACATCAGAAGCACAAATAACAAAAGACAAATAGATATACTGAACTCATTAAAATTAAAAAAATTTGTGTAAAGGACAGTATCAAGCAGAGTGAAAAAGACAGTCCACAAAATGGGAGAAAACATTTGCAAATCATATTTCTGATAAGAGTCCAGCATCCAGAATGTACAAAGAGTTCTAAAATTCAGCAATAAACAGACAAGATTAAACATGTGCAAGGGACTTGAACAGACATTTCTCCAAAGCAGATATACAAGCACATGGATAGATAGTCAACATCATCAGTCATTAGGGAAATGCAAATCAAACCACAATGAGATGTCACTTTATACTCGGTAGGACGGCTATAATAAGAAAAAAATTAAAGGAAATCAGAGGGGTTGGCAAGGTTGTCGAGGTTATTAGAGCCTTTATACATTGTTGGTAAGAATACACATGGTGCTGCCTCTATGTAAAGCAATTTAGTGGTTCCATAACAGGGTAAACTGAGTTACTGCATGACCCAGAAAGTCCATCCCTCAGAATATATCCAAAAGAATTAAAAATACATGTTTAAATGAACAATGTTCGTAGTAGCACTATCCATAATAGTGGATAGAAACAAAACAAATGCCCATCAATGGATGAATGGATAAAGGAATGTGTTCTATCCATACAGTAAAATATTATTCAGCCTTAAAAAGGACTTAAGTACTAACGCATGCTACACCTGGATAAGCTTGGAAAACATTATGGAAGCCAGGCGCAAAAGGCCACTTAATTATATGATTCCATTTATAGAATATCCAGAATAGGCAGATTTATAGAGACGGAAAGCAAATATGGGGTTTCTAGGGGTTAGATGGAGGGGAGAATGGAGAGAGACTGCTTAATAGTAGGTATGGGGCTTCCTATTAGGGTGATACAAAGTTCTGGGACCAGAGAGTTACTAAGGTTGTACACTACCATGAATGTACTCAGTGTCATTGAGTTGTGTACTTCAAAATGGTTAAAATGGTAAGTTTTATGTGTATTTTACCACACACACAAAAAGGGTCAAATAAAATATGAAATGGCACATTGAAGAAATGCATTGATCTCATCCCTGTAACCTCTACCTGAGCCTCTACTTTACCCTGGCTCTTAGAGGTAACCACCTTAGGAATTTATGGTTTATATTTTGTTACATATTTATGAAATAGAAGCAAATATAAATATATACTCTTATAGCTATTTTATTCTCATAAAATATAGCATACTACACACACACTAATCTTTCCTTTGTTTTTTTTTTTGGTTAATAGTGTCCGTCCCTAGATCTCCCCAGATCAACATGTAGAGGTGAACCTTCTCTTTTAAAATTGCAGGTCCATTGCTATGAAAGCACTCCTGCCTCTGGGGACTCACCAAATATCACTCAGCCTTTGAAAAGAATTATAAGTCTTTTGATGGAGACGTGAGCTAACCCTATCATTCAGCAATATATAAATGTATCTGATCAACACACTGTGCACCTTACTTACACAAAGTTGTATGTCAATTATAGTTCAATAAATCTGGGGGGGGAGAAGAGAAAAATGTTTAATATTTTCCTCCCTTTATTTCCAACTGCAGTGACCAGTTCTGCTTTTCATTAAAAGCTAAAGCATCCAAATGACCCCAAAGCAAAATCTACCAGAACGTAAAAGCAAGATGATAAATATCTTTTTTTCTCTTTCCTGTCACTGCATCTTTCATGGCTTTCTTCTCACTACAGGAAATATTTGGGATTGGTGATAGCTGTTGAGAGTTCAAGTCACGTGAGATTCTGTAGGATATAAATCCTTACCATTGCCATTTTAGTATTTTTCTCTATATTGAAGGTGAGTAGGGAGGGGTAAGAAACAGGACATCTGCTCCTACAGGCTTCAGAATGTCTTCTGGAACCCTCCAAACCCAATCATTGACTCCAGTTCTTGAATGTATCACAGGATGGTGGATCTACTTGCATGGGATCTTAAGTGTTTGAAATGGCTTCTCTCTTGCAAGCATCAAAGGAAACCAGCAATTTCTCAGCAGCTTCAGTAATTCGAACCAGAAAAGAAAGCGGTTAGTAACTTGTTGAAATGAACCCAATCGAACTCCAGATTTCAGCAACCATGAAAGAAATTATTTTCTTTACACGTGCGTTGAACATAACAGGTGAACAGACAGAAAGGAAATGAGTTTACACGAGGTTCCATGGTTGGTCTTGATTATGATTCAGCAGAATCCTTGGTGTAAGGGTTTTTCCACCTGCAAGTTAAATTTCTGATAACATGGCATGGCTGCCTCTTGGGCTGAGTCAAAGGCAGCTCTCTGCTGCCTAACTGTCTTGTTATTCTTGCAAGAGCAGGGCCGACTCCACTTCCTTGCAGCCCATGAGGCCATCTCACGGTGACTTCCCTCCCCACTCGCCATCGCTTGCGCTCAGCTGCATCCACAGTGGCCGGCACAGAGAAGGCACTCAATGAAGATGTGTTCACTATCGAATGGCTGTTGTTCTATTTTGCCTTTTAATTTTAGGTAGTCTCCTGTATCAGTCGGGAGTAGAGATATAACACCCTGAACTTGTTGAAGGACAGGTTCTCATCATGACAACTTCTGTTTTCCGGAGGCTGGCAACTCAAAAGGCAGCTGGCCCCTGTGCAAAACTACCCAGAGAAGCTGTGCAGCCATGACACCTGCCGCTCAGAGTGGAAGGTCCCCTGGCGGAAGGCAGCCACTGGGGAAGTAGATGCATGACAGCACTTTTTTCTCAGCTTTTCCTTTTCCCTGGCTGCTTGGTCTGCAGCCTCTCAACTGCCTTGGACCTGAACCTCTGCTCTCACTTGAACTCCTCGACCATGAAACTGAAGAAGGGTTAGGGCAGGCTGAACTGGAGGCCAGAGGCAAGGACTGGGAGATCTGACACTCTGTGACCCGCAAGGGCTCAGAGCTGGACAGCTGTTCCTTGTACCTCTGTAGGCTCTGGGGCTGGGCCAGGGAGGCCTCATAGATACCCTTGGGGCATTCTTGAAGGGAGGGCAGAGCTCCAGGATATATAAGATATAGATCTAGATTAGAGATAAATATACATAGGATATACATGTATGGTATCACCTGGGCTTGCCAGTAGATCAAATGAGAGGTAGTGGTTGAGTACTACATTATTTTCTTCAACGGTCAGTTTTGAGTTACTGCAAAGGTGATTTTTCTATTAATGATGCTAATATATTGCCAACTAAATTCTAAATCAAAAAAGGAACACCAAAATAATCAAGCAGTCTAACTGTTTAGATTGATTTTAAGGAATTGACTCTCCTGACTGTGGTATCTGGCAAATTCCAAGCCTATAACACAGGTCAGCATATTCGAAACTCAGTCAGGAGCTGGTGCCGTACTCTTGAGGCAGAATAGTTCCTTTTCTGGGAAATCTCAGATTTTGCTCTTAAGGCTTTCAACTGATTAGATAAAGCCCACCTACATCATTGATGGTTAATCTCCTTTGCTTAAAGTCAACTTATTGTAGATGTTATCTACGTCTACAAAATTACCTTCACATAAACACCTAGGTTAGCATTTGATTAACTATTGTAGACTAAGTAAGTTGACACATAAAATTAAACATCACACTTTCTCATCTGATTGGCATAAATATGCCAAAGGCTGCTGCTGTGCTGAGGACTTAGTGTGTGGTCTACTGTCATATGCCTGCATTAATGATCTCTGGCCCAGGTCTCCTCTTTCTTCTAGAGATGGCTATTATCTTTTAAAATTCCAATGTGCTTTTATTCTTGATGCAGGCTAGTCTTCTCTTCCTGCGATATCCATAAATATGCTTTGCCTGGTCCCTAGCTCCACTGCTAGGCTTGTGACTGGTAACTTGAATGGTCTAAGATTTCATAGTTATCTTCTGTGCTATGGCCACCATGTCCTGTTATGCAGGTTGTATAGTGCATAGCTCTGGACAGTGAGATTCATATCCTAGAATGCTCCCATCTGGAGTAACACAGCGTGTAGCTCCAAAGTCCTAAGCAGAGACCTGACTTCCTTTCTTTCATTCATCCACCTATCATCCATCCATCCATTACCCTGTCATTGTAACTACCTGCTTCAGCCATCTTGGGGTGGGGGATCCCCATTCAAAGCTCCATTCATTTGAGAAGACCAAGTATGGTGAGATCATCTGAAGTTGCAAATCCCTGAGAGCGAGTTTAAGCTCCTTTAGTCACTAACCCCTCAGATTTTCTCTGAAGGTATATCTTGATAAGGCCTGTAAGGCTGTTAATATGCCTGACAAAGCATTTCAGAGTATTCATCAGAAGACACAAAATTTATGAAAATAGGGTTCACAAATATATCTATACTAAACTTTGTCCTATTCTGCTCTTATTGCTTGGGATAAATTTTTACTGTATTTCTTCAATAGGATTACTTGAAATCCAAATCTCTCCTAACCCACTACTCACAATCTTTCTCTCTTTCTCCATCTGTCCTTGCCTTCATTCATGCATTCAACAAATACCCACAAGGCACCTTTCATGGGCCAGACACTGTACTAGATCCTGGTTCTTTTTCTCTTGGAGCTTACAGTCTCATTTCCCAGTCAAAACTGTAGGCCCTGCCCCCTTATTTCTAGTAAAGACATTTATTCAAAATGATCAGAGACCTTTTTTGTCTTTAGAATGAAAAATGAATCTTTTCTTTATTCAGTAAGATTTAATTCAATAAGATTAGGTCATAGGATGATAGACTATTATCAAATGAAGCACATGGAGGCATTGCCTTAAAACATAATATTTGCTGGACCTAGTGCATGCAGGTATGGTTGCCTTACGGCAAAATTAAAGGTCTGGTAGTATGACTATGATAATAACACATATGAACTAAAGGAAAAAGAGACGGACCTAAAGGAATTCTGTAAACTTTATGCTTCCTTTTGGCATCAAGTTTATTATGTGGAAATTGATTTTGCCAATAAATTTACCTGTGTTATCTTTGGCTTGAGAATTTAGAAAGCCACAAATCATCACCCAGTTAGGGTCTAGGAAGCCAGTCTGATGGTTGCTATTGCCCAGAGCAAAGCTGAAGTTGGTTCAATAAGTTAGACCATCTCTCCACCAGGCAATCTATTCTCCGCCTTGTTCCAAGATAGTTTTAAGGACTCTTACCAAAATATATGGATTGCACCAAACTTAAAAGAAGAAGTAGGTGAAAGAAAAAAGCAAGAGAAGAAAAAAAGAGAGCTTATGAGTCTACAGCTTATAAATAGCTTCCATTTCCTTGAGCTTATTTGCAAGAATGTTGTTTCTTACAAGTTATCACATAATTTCATTTTCCTAACATGTATATTTTCTCCACATGTTACATCTTTGAAATGGAAGCTCCCTTTACAAAAGATGGTCCCTTAGATAAATGAAACATGGTGATCTATCACCCTAACTAAAGCCAGACCTCATTTGTCAATTATCTGTCTTCTAGGTGCTTCGATCAATTTTCAATTGCTCCTCGTGTCTGTTTTTCATTTTTCTAGTAAGAATTGTTAATTCTTTGAGGCAAAGAGAATTCCTATGATGTGCCAAGCATTTTGTATATACTATTTTCTGAATTCTTTCAATAACTGTGTGATAAGTTATTCCCGTTTCACAAACAAGGATATTGAGGCCCAGGAAGGTGAATTTACATTGCCAAAGTTCCTTTAGCCAGCAAGTACCAGTAGACTCAGGATCTAAGCTCAAATACGTCCGACTCCAGGGTTCTTTCCCTTTCAACGGTGCCATCCTGCATCACTATCTCAAAGTCGTAGATCAGGCCTTGGTGTTGCTTTTAAATTCTCCATAAAGCCTCTTATCATTCTACGCACAGAGTAGGTACTCAAATTCTTGTCAGTTGAGGGAATGATTTCTAGCTCATGTCCTTTTTGGAGCAATCCAAGTTGGCATGGGAGCAACTTTGCTTTCTCTTTTCTTTCCTCTTGTTCCAACCTGTTTGGGATGCCTTGGGCATGTTGGAGCTGCCAGAGCCAAAAAAAAAAAAAGCAGAGAGCCTGGTGAAGGGCAAATCATGCCTTTTAACTCCCCCACTTTTCGCTGAAAGGGTCTTCTTGCTCAGGCCTCGGGCTGTAGGAGTAACTCTCTGCAGGGGGTGGGGGTAGGAGTCTGTGTGGTTTTGACAAGGGTGGGCTAGAATTTACCCTGGAAATCTTGACTAAAATGTTTTTGTGGGCCCAGGGCACGGTTAGGTTCACACCTAGGAAACTCTCTGAGGGTAAAGCCACAGCTTGGTTAAATCGGGTGACTCACAAGTGTGAAGGTTCGTATTTTAGCACCTGGCAATCAAGGGCAGAATTGAACCACTTAAAAATGAACGCCGGTGAAAACTCAGAACCTCTGCAAGGGCTCCAGGCCACAGCATATATTAGAATCGTAATTGCACCAAAGAACTGAATTACCTTGTAGTTCATCTTTGATTTACATTAAAAGAATATGAGGCGACACCTGTAGGCAGGCGAGTGAGCCTGAGTCCTGTCCTGGGGTCATGTTCTCTGCCAGAACATATTTGATTTCAGGGGCCCCTTCTGAAAAGCAGGTTTGTTATGATATTTATTGGATAGCCTTGGAACAGGGCAATCACGAGAGCCTAAGAGCCGTAATATAGATTTTTAAAAATCCAAGCCTCCAGAAAATTGCAGGGGTAAGAAAGACAATCATAGTTGTACAAGTATGTCTATAATTCAATTCCTCTTTGCTTTGAAAATTGCTCCTTAGTTTCTTCAGGAAATATTGTAGGTGTGTGTGTGAGGGGAGCAGGGGAGAGGAAGGAGAAAAGGTTCCACTAGCTCCTGGTGTTGCGCTGTGCACGGCTATGTGAACAAGCAAAAAAGAAAGGGAGGCTGATCAATACAGCCCACCTCACTTCATCAAAACTCTGCCTGGGAGAATTTGCGGATTTCTTAGGCGTTTTGTTTAATTTTTAACATTCTTTTCATAGTCTTACGATATTCTTTATTGAGTATTCTTCTAGGACTAGTAATTTACACACATGATTGCAGTAATGCAAATGGGAGTACTTTATACAGGAGAAATGCTGGCAGTAGGTTTATACTTGTTCATCTGATTACTCTGCCTCCGTCAGCCAGCCCTTTGGCCCATTCAATCAGCTGACGCTTCATAGATTTTTTTTTTTTTTAAATAAGCTATTTGGATTTTTCACCTTTTACAGTTTTTCAGAATTTTGTCTTTCCCCAGTTTGAGATGTTTTTACAGTAAATACTGAAAGTTATGCAATAGCTAAAGGTTATGTATTAGTAATACAGATTCCTGGCATCTACTTATCAAGACTCTCCGAGGCTCTGTATAAGGTGGTGGAGAGCATTGGTGCCTAGAATCAGAAAGAAAACAAGTAAGAACTGGATCTACATTATACCTAATCATTTTGGCCTTTTTCTTTTTTTCTTTTTCAATATTTATTTTATTAAATTTTTAAAAACGTTTTTGTTTATTTGTGTGAGAGATTGGGAGACAGCGTGAGCAGGGAAGGGTCAGAGAGAGAGAGAGAGATACAGAATCTGAAGCAGGCTCCAGGCTCTGAACTCGCTGTCAGCACAGAGCCTGACACGGGGCTCAAACATACGAACTGTGAGATCATGACCTGAGCCGAAGTCGGAAGCTTAACCAACTGAGCCAGCCAGGCACCCCTAATGTTTATTTATTTTTGGGAGAGAGGGTGAGAACATGCGAGTGGAGGAGCAACAGAGAGAAAGGGAATCACAGAATCCAAAGCAGGCTCCAGGCTCTGTGCTGACAGCTCAGTGTGGGGCTCCAACTCACAAACCACAAGGTCATGACCTGAGATGAAGTTGGACCCTTAACCAACTGAGCTACCCAGGGGCCTCTAGGCCTTTTTATTCCCCTAGACTTCAAGCTCTGGGACATAGCAAGGACTATATAAATATCTGGTAAGTAAGTAAGTAAGTAAGGCCAGGAAAGAACTATGTCTGTCCATAGTATTCCCAAGACTGTAGCATAGACCCTGATACTAGTATATGCTCAATAAACAATTATAGACTTGAATGTCTTCCTGGGGCTTAAAACATCAAGTTGTTGGGCTCAGTGAAATTCAGCAATTACTTTCTATACGATTAGGTTGATTCTTAGAGACTAGATAATATTTCAGGTTGGTGATTCCCAGATAGGATCGATTTGGCCTTGTTTACTCTATGAATGGCCCACAGCAAGGTAATGCCTCTATAGATGCTATCACCGTGCCTAGCTTTGAAGGAGCTAACTCCTGACTTGTTTACTTTGACTCTTATACCTCTTTTTTTAATTGAAGTTTTATTGACTCTTATAACTCTTTATTTTTTCATTTTCATTCGTTTATTTTATTTTTATAACTATTAAATATATTAAAAAATCAAATCCATCCTTGCTTTACTAAGGAATGGGATGAAGTGGGGAAATTCATATTATGAAGCCATGTTATAGAAATTAGAACACCTGGTAGTGCCTAGAATACATCCACCCAGACACCGTGTAATAGTGAGGGGAAATGGGCTAAGAGTCTGAAGTTTCTGGTTTTGGCACCTGCTTTGCCCAAAACCCTAATCACTTGCTTCACCTCTCTGGTTCTTTTTCTTCTGGTCTGTAATAGGAGCATCTTTTGAAGACACAATATCAAGGAAATCATGTCCAGAGTAGGAAAAAATTACAGCTGGATGATACATGTATCTCTCTGAAAACATACAATCACATGATGAATGTCAGCTTGCTCATAAGTCAGTTCTGAAGAATGAATTTCTGATGCTTTATTAGAGACTTTGGAAGTTCAGAGAGAAGTATTTCCAGTTCCATCTATTAAAGGAACCTGAAGATGCAAAGTCTAGTAGACTTATCAATGCATAAGAAAATGTCTTTTAAGGTCATGATTTGTTCTACTTTCTCCCTTTTCCTTCTAATTCCAGGCAAAATATTTGCCACCCAATCCTAGAGTTGTGTAGGATTCTCTTGCCTCCTTATTCATCCAACATGCAGCACTTTAATTAAAATACTTCCTCAATGAGCTATCAAAGAAATTCTAATCATTACACACCAACAGCCTGCAGGAAACCACCATGTTGATGTTAGAAAAGAAACAGGAAGCACTGCTTATCTCTGGGCTGTTAAGATTTCTGAAGCACTTACCTACTCTGCTGGGTTCCTACTTTGACACCAAACCTGTCAAATCATTTATGGAATTTCCCAAGACTTAACCTAGATCTTCATGATACCTCCAGGTTGGGAGAACTTTGCCAAAGAAAACACTTTTACTGCAAAAAAAGGGGATACTTTTTCAGTTTTGGAAAACATTCACATAAACACACAAATACACACGCACACTGGGGGAGAAGATGAAGGAAATACATGGAGAGCGACTGTCCTCTTTAGGTCGTGGGTACAGGACCTAGCTTTGCTGCTCCTTCCTGCTTATCTGTGTTATTTAAATTATATCCAATAAACATATATTACTTCTGGAATCAGAAAAGGTTATACAAAGAAGTATTATTGAAAACTGCATTAAAGGAACGCTAGCCCTTTGCAGGCATTCCATATTGAAAATTATGGAATTTTGGAGAGAAGGGACTCATCTAATCTAAACACCATACTTTAATGGAGAAACCAAGGCTCAGAGAAGCAAAATGACTCACCTGCAGTCTGGAGGGAGTGGTGGGCAGGAAGGTGGGGGAAGCCTCAGGTAGGAGCTCTTTGAGCTACTATTGCAGAGCCCTTTAAAACAAATGCTGTGTGTGTGAGGGGGTAGTTCTTCAGATTAAAAACTACTCTAGTATCTTCTCCAAGAGCTCATGAAAGGGAAGGGAAATTTTTTAAAAAATCAAATATCCTGTCCACTTGACTTGAATAATATATCCACTTATAACAAATTTTGTCATTCCGGGCAACAGGTGAGCTCAATCATACCACACCGAGTGGTCTACTCTATAAGGCAAATGCAAGACCCAGCATCTGCCTTCTCCACAGACCTAAAACATGTACTTACTATTGAGAAATACCTAAACCCATAGACAGAAGGGATTCTGTCAATGGCTAGAAAAAGAGAAAACCAGATTTCTGATGCTGTGAACAGGAGCCAAAACGAAAACACAGTAATCTGCAAGAGAGTTTTTGTTTTTGTTTTTGTTTTTGTTTTTAAATTCCACTTATCCCATTCAAGGAGTGAACAGACTTTGAGAAGTGAAAATATTTGTCTAAGACAATAGCTACTAAATAGCATAGGCAAAATCTGAGCCCAGGTTACCTCCCACCAGACTGCTGTGCTTTCTAATCTTTTCTACAGCCATGAAACTCTATTTATTAGAAAGTATAATGCCCATTGCATAAAACTGGTGTAATAGAATGGTTAATTGGAAGTTTTGGCCCAAGTACAAGAGAGATGTTGCAGACTGACAGATGGAATTCTCACATGAGTTGCTAACCAGTTAAGGGATCTGAGATGGGGGCTGTTGGTGCCCCACCCAGGAAGGACCCTTTCTGGGTTAATGTATCCCAGCTGCTATGAATGCTGAGTCCTAAGGCTCACAGCTGCCTCCTTATCTGGAGACTTGCCCTCAGCTGAACCACCAATGGGATCCTAGTCCTTTACGTAAAGTAAGACCCACCTTGCAGTACAGTATCATGTTCCAGAGCTCCCTGTGCGATCTGGTTCAAAGCCTATCTTCAACCAAGACCACATCCTCACTTAGATTCTTCCCTCTGCCCCCTTCTGTTTCCCCAATTCCCTTCCTTCTGAGAGTAATTCTAAATCATTTAAACAAGTATGAGCTTTGCCAGATTTAGGGAAAACAAACAAACACACAAGATGCTCAGTTAAATTTGAACTTCAAGTAAACAAGGAATAATATTTTAGTATAAGTGTGTCCCATGCAATTTTTGGAATATGCTTTTACTATACAATTATTCATTGGTTATTAGAAATTCTAATTTAACTGGGCATTATCTTATATTTTATCTGGTAATCCTCATAAGAATATGTATTTCAGACTCTGCTTCTTGAGATCCTAACCCACAATAGCATCTCATCCATAACAAATATATCAAAGTAACCAGTTATGGACTTTGGAAGGATTGGGTAGAAGGATTTCATTGGTATTCCCTCTACTCTCCCACATGAGATGGAGGCCTGTAGCAGGACTGCTAGGAGATCTTCACATCTATCTCTGCAGCTGGGGAGCACAGTGCAACATCCTACCCGAGGTTTCTAAACAGACTAAGGCAGCAGGTTTGATGGCCGCTGTTGAGAAACAACTGCGTTCCCCCTTGATCGCGGTCAAGGAGTGAGTTTCAGGGATCAGACATGGAACTCCCAGGAAGAGTGTGGAGCTGGAGTCACTTCTTAAAGGGACCATGCTCTAGAGGGTGGCCTGCGAGGGAACGGGACCCCAGCAGGTTACAAGGTGGACTGAGAGGGTTTCAGGAAGAGCCAGCCAAAGAGAAAACAGAGCTTATGATGGAGGGTGGACACCTTCTCTTTAAAGGGCCAGATGGTAAACATTTTAACCCCTGGAGGGTCAAGCAGTCTCTATTGCAACTACTCAACTCTGCGGCTGTTGCACAAGCACAGCCATGGACATTATGTGAATGAATGGGCGCGGCTGTGTTCCATTAACACTTCATTTACAAAACCAGGCAATGAGTGGGATGTGGCCCACCTGTCATACATAGCTTGCCAACCCCTGGTTTGGGACAAAAAAATCAAATCAAATCAAATCAAGTGCAATCAGAAGGACTAGCAGGAGAACCAACAAAGAACCTATGAATTTTTCCATGAGGTGGTCCATTTTAAATGTCTGCTTATGTCGGTAGCCTAGTCGATGTCTAGTAGAATCATTTTTGTTTTCCTGCCATCTCTTTTCTTCCCAAACTGCAGCTTTTGAAAGGTTAGAAACTGAGTTCAGTAAACCAGGGCACCTGGGTGGCTCAGTTGGTTAAGTGTCAGACTTCGGCTATGGTCATGATCTAGGGGTTGGTGAATTCCAGCCCCAAAATGTGCTCTCTGCTCTCAATGTGGAGCCGCCTTGGGTACTCTGCCTCCCTGGCTCTCTGTCCCTCCCCAGCTTATGTGCATGCACGTTCTCTCTCTCTCTCTCTGCCTCTCTCTCTCTCAAAAATAAATAAACACTAAAAAAAAAAAAAGAAACTGAAATTAGTAAACAAAAGGGTGGAAAAAGACAAGACTTAACTTTA
The DNA here is from genome assembly GCF_008692635.1 of Crocuta crocuta. Classification (NCBI taxonomy): domain Eukaryota; kingdom Metazoa; phylum Chordata; class Mammalia; order Carnivora; family Hyaenidae; genus Crocuta; species Crocuta crocuta. Next base: position 4,714,223 of record NW_027529451.1, read on the forward strand.
AATCCATTTGGAATTTTGATAAAGGCGCTGGGCATTTTTAATGATTGAACTGAGATTGTGATATAAAGTATGGAATTTTTTCTTGACTTCAGGTGAACAGAAGAGGCAGAGTCTGGTTAGTGTTCACCTAAATGGCAGAGAAAGAGCATTCTCCTTTGAATAAATTTTAAAGGGACAGTGAGAGGGTCGAATAAAGAGGCTATTTTGTTACCTCGTATATGCTCTGCTTACTTCAGGTATGTCTTGCATTTATATTTGTGAGTCTTTGTCTGGGATGTAATCTAAAAAGGTTCTCAATGTCAGAGAATCTCCCAAGTGCCAAGAGGAGTGCCACTTGAGAGAACAATTAAGTTTTGAATACCAGTGGGGACTGGAGGTTGCAAAGCTGAGACAGAAGGACCCAAGGGAAACCATTCCTGCCTTTAATTCCCTGCTCTCCACATTCCTCCAACCAGAACAGTCTAGAGAACCGAAGCAGCAACAGAAGCTCAGCAGGTAGAGAAGCAGGAGAGGGAGAGAGGATCCACACCCCCCCTTCCCTGAAGGCGGTAGTGGGCTGCTTGGGGGGCGCTTAGAAACCCCACCATTGAGGGAAGCTTGGTTGTGTTAAAATGTGACTTAATAGTCTATATTTTGATCTCTGAATTAGGACTGTTGGTGACTTAAAGGGACTGCGGGACTTTCTGGTAACTAAGATTGGACAGAAAAGTCACAGACCGCCTTACTTTGCGTCCAGAGGTGGGATAGGACAGTCCCCGTGGAACGAGACCGAGAGAGACTAAACAGGTTTCTGCAATGTGAACCATGAGTTCCACATGTGCACCCTGCTGGCTGAACAGGCAAACGTGAACCGGGGAGGGATTCCGAGGGTCCCCATGTGGCCTTGCATCCTCAGCTGTCTCCCAGCCCCCAAGAGCTTCCTAAGAAAAGCGGGGTGGGGAGGTTGTGGGGAGTGGGGGAGTTTCAGGTACTTAGTTTGCCAACCGCTGCAGGGCACCTACCCCTCCCTCAACTTGCAGGCTCTGAAGAAAACAGCTTAAAACTTTCTAAAAGTGTAACGACACCAATGAATTACTTCTTGGCATTTCCTTGGGATGTGCCACAAACCGATACCAGAGCATATGCTGAACTGACGCTGTGTTTCGGAGCTCAGCAAACTTTTCCCCTAAAGGGCCAGATAGTAAATATTTTTGGTTTGCCAGCCATACTGTATTTGTGGCAGCGACTCGGCCCTGCTGTTCTAGCTTAAAAGCAGCCTAGACAACACCTAACAAATGGGTATGGCTGTATTCCAGTAAAAGTCTGTTTAAACAAATGGGCAGTTGGCTTGTGGACCCTAGATTGTGGATCCCTGCTACACTGTGCTAAAGCATTTGTTCCCTGCTTTTCTTTCCGTAAGAGCCAGAACCACTCATCTCACCAGCTCTGTTCTCTGTCCATGTGGCTTGGTGGGGCTCAGGCCCATGATCCAGGGGTGGACACGGGACCCAGGTCTGGCCAAATATCATGTGTATCCTATGCTCACTATGATTAACTTAGACGTGAGTATCTGAGTCAAGGCAGTCAACATCAAATTAAATCAAATTAAGGGACTTTTGCTTGCACAGCTCTGGATGTCTGGATGTGAGAAAGATGTATGCCTAGAATGTTTGGACCAGCATGTAAAAAGATTCTTCCTGTCCTTGATGGGATTCCCCTAATACAAGGAGTCTGCTTCTAGGATAAACCTGAGGGGGAGTATGGAAGTCAGACTGGGAAGGTAGGGCAGCCAAGCAAAGGTACGGTATCGAGCAAAGTTCTGCAGCTCTGGCTAAGATCTGCGGGTGGTGAGGTGGCTCTGGACATAAGGGCAACTGCGAAGTCTTTCCCCTGTGGGGGGAGGGAGTTGGGGTATTTATATCTCTGCTCCTATGAGCCATGGTTAAGGTATGCCCCGGGGGAGTTTACAACCAGGAATGTCTGGCTCTTAGGGCAGCAGCCGGCAATGCTAGCTTCAGGGCCGGAAGGGCCAAGGGAGCACCCAAGGAAGTGAAAGGGTAGCAGGTTAGGGTATATGAGAGCCATGTAGGGGAAGCCGACAGTTTCTGCTACATTTGCTGGAGGTAGAAGTGGATAGAGAAAGACGCACAGGAAAGAGATGGGGAAAACATGACGTCTGAGGATAGTTTTTGAACCTGTATTCAGTATTCCTAAAACCCCAAATCACCCCTGGGTTTTGCATTTACATGGTAGAGGTTGGGAAACCCTTTGAGTTTTCTATTACCTCCATACAAAGTGTCCGAATTGATGGAGACAATTCATTAGCTTTTGCCATAACCTGGAGGGGAAAGGAAACGAGCCTTGCCGGAAGGTCAAGTCTTGGAAATATCTCCTCTCAGCTGAGATTCTGTGTCTCCATTTCTGTTCTTAAGAGCAGCCTCATTGTAGAATTGCAAGGGTAGGAGTCTTTCACACCCTTATAACAAGTCAGCTCCTGAGAATGAGGGAGGGTCTGAAAAGTCTGACCCCAGCAGGGGACAAACCCCAGGTACACTCAAGACCTTAATAAATAATGGAGCACAAGTAGAAAGAGAAGCAAGGAATGTGGGAAATGTGATATCTCAGCTCTGGGGCCCGGTGGACCAACTTGGCAGCCTTGGATAGAAACAGATTAAGTGTGAGAAATCACTCATCCCTAATATATAGTCGTTTCTTAGGCTTTGCTGTCGTGAGAGGCATTCAGCCTCAGTAAGTCACAGACAACGAAATGTGCATTTTTTCACTTCAGAGGATTTAGCCAGTTGATTAACTATAAGAAGAGGGAGGCCGGTAGGTAAGAGACTAAGGTTTCACTTCAGGGAATTCTGGGTGAGCCCGCCAAGAAACGGAGTTCACGTGTCAGCTGTGGAACTCTCCTGGATAATAGCTCCCATCAGAAAACCACCGTAAAGGATTTGGCAAGCAGGGACTAGGGCCGGGGGTGTGGTGGGCAGGGAATTATGGAAAGTCTCTCCTCCCATCTCACGGTTAAGGCAATTCTTGAAGATACGGCAGAAAAAGTGGAAATCCAGCATCGGATCTGATTTGAAGTCACCTCATATTTTTGGGGAAACAACAAACGTGTAGTGCCTGTGAAGAAGGATGACGGTCACGGAAACATCCTTCCTCACTAGCCCTCTATGTTTATTCCCCCTTTTCTTACTTTTAAGTGAGTCTGCTTGTCACCTGGGTAGGAAATCAGGAAGACAGTCAGAGATTTCCAAATGTCAGTGTAATCAGGGCTGAATTTACCAATAGGCAGATTGGATTAGATGTAAACTGGTTATATTGCTATTGTCAATGTCTGCAGGTGGCTGTTTTTCTAATATTACTATTCTAATAAAAGGCCTCAACTTTACCACTCAGTAGCCGTGTGACTTAGGTAACTAAGTCCTTAGACTTTTAAGCCCTCATAATCCTATCTATTATAAAATAATAAAAGAATATATTCCATAGGGCTCATTTTGAGAATTAAATGAGAGAATCCATGTAAGGTATCTTCACATGCTACGCACTGGGTAAATCTTGGTTAGGATAATACAAATAATTATTGTTATTATCATTATATCATTATCACTAAAGCAGATATGAAACTGGAAAAAATGTGAAGCCTATTTTCCATTTTCAGTCAGCCTTCCAAGTTCACCTTTCTGAGCATTCATCCTCAACACTGGCAGCAAGGAGAGAACCTGAACTTGAAGTTAAAGATCTGGAATGCAGTCTCTGCATGGCCACTTCCTAGCTGTGTAAACCTACACCAGTTACTTGAAGGTCTCTGAGCCTTCATTTCCTTATCTGTAAAGGCGAGGAATGCCCATCTGATGGCTCGAAGTAGGGAGTGAACCCACAACATCTACCATTGTGCCTGGTGCACAGTAGGGGCAGATTAACATCCTACCTCATGACTACAACTTCCTGGGTGTCTAATGGCTCTGTCTTTCTTGGGAGGGCCTAAGCCTCCCCCTGTCCCCAAGTCAAAAGCCTCAGTTCTCCAGATTCTGGTGGGTTTTTTTTTTTTTTAATTTTAAAAATATTTTATGTGGTTTTTAAAAAATATTTATTTTATTTATTTTGAGAGGGAGAGACAGCAAGAGAGGGGAAGAGAGAGACAGAGAGACAGAGAGAGAGAAAGAGAGAGAGAGAGAGAGAGAGAGAATCCCAAGCAGGCTGTGCACCATCAGTTGGAAACTGACATGGAGCTCAATCTCACAAACATGGGATCATGCAAGATCATGACCCAAGCAGAAATCAAGAACCAGAAGCTCAACTGTCTGAGCCACCTAGGCGCTCCTATTGTATATGCTGTTTTTTAAAGTAAGCTCTAGATCCAATGTGGGGCTTGAACTCATGACCCTGAGAGTCACATGCTCTACTGACTGAGCCAGCCAGGTGCCCCTCCAGATTCTGTTAATCTTCTCTCAATTTGATGGAGCAAAGCAGTAGAGGCACTAATATCATTCATTCATTCATTTGAGAGTTGTTTTTGATCACCTACTAGGTGCCAGGCACTAGGGGCACAACAGAGAATAAAACAGATGAACGGCCCTGCCCTCTGAGAACAGATTTGAATTGACTTGTCTGTCACCATCAGAAAACTAAGTAAACAGAATGCACAGCATGTGAGATGGGGGTAACTCTTAAGGGTAAAAAATAAAGTGGAGAAGAGGGATAGGAAACCTGTGTGCGTATATGTGTACGTCTGTATGAATTTTAAGGAGGATGCCCAGGAAGGGCTGACGGAGAATCTGACTTTGAGTACACACTTGTAGAAAGACAGCAGGTTAAAGCATGGAGGAGACAGGTGGAGAGAAGTAGGTGCCTTCAAATTCTGCAATCCTTTATCTAACAGGTAACCACTGTGATAGGATTTTTATATCAAATTCAGCATGACTACCTTTTACTCTTAAATCAAAGTTTATTCACCTTTGGCCATCCTTTTAACATACAGATGGGATTCAAAAGTCCTACTGGGGAAACCAAGTTAATACCTGCTTCTAACATGATAGTGCTGGCAGAAACCTCTACTTCCCCCACTTAGCTATTAGCTGAAAGCACTCTGATTTTCAACGCTCTCTGCTGTCCTCCAACCTGCAGTCAAAACTCTTTCCTCTCTGGGTTATTAGATGGCTCAGTCAGTTAAGCACCTGACTATGGATTTTGCCTCAGGTCATGATATCATTGTTGTGAGATGGAGCCCCTCGAAGGCTCAGTGTGGACATGATGTGCCTGGATGACATGCTTGACTAGCAGTCCACACAAAATCTAGATTTGGGGCTGCTCTTAAAGTAGCTCTAGGAGCAGCACTGGGCCCGCTGGATAGCACTTTGGGGGGGGTGACAACTGCCATCCTTGGACAAGCCATGTGCTCTCTGACTGGCCTGCTTCTCTCGTCTTTACCTGGCTGGCCTCTATGTGTACTGGGGTTTGCTGACTTTGGTCCTCAGATCAGAGAGCAAAACAAAAACAGCAAGGATTATTCCTGCCTTCAAATATTATTAGCAAAACAGGCTCTGCTATGTTTTAACATATACGATTGGAAGACTGTGCTATAGCCTATTTGCAAAACGCATCATTCAGTCAACAAACATTTTTGATGTAGAGACAAAAATAACCAGGATGGTGGAAGGAATGTCCCCTGCCCTCAAGGGACCCACAGTCAAGTGGGCAAGACAAATATTTGAAGAAAGAATTGCAATGCTATGAGCGACCAAGTGCTAAAGGAGCACTGGGTTAAGAGTTTAACTTTGCTGAGCGCAATGGTGGTTATGGGGGTGGGGGAAGCATTCTGGAAGAAAAAAGTATGAACAGAGCATGGAGATGAAAGAGAACAGGGGACTACCCCCTGCGACTGGAATTCCCCCCACTCCATCCTTGCCCATTGTCCTACCCTCTGCAGTGCCTTCTCACTAGGGTTTTGATGTTTCATTTCTTATGATCTCGCCTTTACTGGAGGTAAAGCCAAGAGGCAAGCAGCTTCCCTCCCCTCTTCTTGGAGAGTTTGGGGCAATGCTAAAGAAGAGGGTAGGAGACTGCTTTGAATTTTCCATTTCTTTCCTGTGAAAATGCTTCAAAAAGTCTGTTAACCAGTGGTCTCCAGTACTCTCCATGTGTCAGGGTGAAGCGGCACCAGCAAGTTTCCTGTCATTTAGTGCTGTGTAACCAGCCACCACAAACTGTAATGTCCTGGAACAATTTATGATTATCTCTAGGTTTCATGTGTTGACTGGACTCACTTGGGTGGTTCTTCTCTAGGGTCGTTTATGTAGTTGCAGTGTGAAATGGCTGGGGCTGGAGTTATCTGAAGACTCAGCTAGGGCTAGATGTCCAACATGGCTTCTTCATTCATATATGTGGGGCTCTAATGCCTCTCCTTGTGGCTCTTAGTCAAAGCAGCCATGGGACAGACCAAAGTCAAAGGGATGTAAGAATAGACCCCATCTCCAATGTGGAATGCCATGTTTGTATTAAGAGAGAAGGAACTGGTGGCAACTACCTCAGAGACATACTACCTCAGGCAACATGGGGGACATCTTCCCAGTGCTCAGATAAATTCTCACAATGTCAGGTCACTGAAGGGAGTCCCTGGGCTGGACTTCTTAGGGTTGTCCAGGAGGATTGTAGGGTTGTTACCTGTGAGATGTCACTAGTAGACATCATTAAAATCAGAAGTCAGCAGTGATATTTGGTTAGTCTCAGTACACTCCTCACTCCTCAAAAGGAAAATTAAACTCCACTTGCCAGTTGGAAGTATTCTAAACGTTCTCTGAGGTGACCCGGAGATATGGAGGAAAGAACATGGCCAATGAGACACAGACTTGCTTTTGGGTTCGGCCACACGAAGTAGCCTGGCAAATTTTTACTGTTTCTGGGAAACATTTTTTTTTTCCATTTGCAAAAGGGGGATAATACTATATCATTTGTTCTCAGGATTGAAGGGATTAATGTACGTCAAATGCCCATGACAGTCACTAAGTAAATGGTTGTTGAGGCATTGCTGGAAATGCTAGAATCTGAGGTTCCTCAAATGAAACTTTTATCATTCATTCATTCATTCATTCATTCATTCATTCATTCATTTTTTCAGCAAGCCTGTAAGGTGTTTTGAATGGGTGGGCAGAAGGGAATGTGATGAGCAGCTGCAATTCAAGAGAAAAACTCTTGGTCATTAAAGTTATTCCAGACACAGCAGTGGGACATCGGGCTGGCCTTCCCTGTCAATGGCTCCTAAGGGCACTGTTGTTAAGACTCAGAGCCAGTTGATGTGGACCCTGGTCCCAGCGCCAGCGCTTTCCCTCTGATCTCCTGTGTGGAGTGAAGAGCTGATCCGTGCTGCTCTGAGTGTACATCAGGAAGCACTCTGCGGATGTTTCATGTGGGGACTCCCTTTCCATTCTCTGCCCCTCTAGTGGCCACTAACACCACCAAGAGAAACTTAGGGAGAAATATCAGCAAACAGATCCCAAGTCATCCCAAAGGTCACTGACTCATGGCCTTAGGACTTACTTCAATCGCCTCAGGATCTAAGGCTGCCTTCAGGGCCCATGGCCTGGCGTCTGGCTGATAAAATGACACCTGTCGTGGAGCCTCTACATATGTAGACCCACCATGTGGCACCTTGGTCTCCTCCATCTTGTTTTGTTTTGTCTAAGTGCTATATGTCAGGCACCAAGATGGAGACACTGCCCTCAAGATCACAGTATAGGGGGCATGACAAGCAAATCACCAATGTCCAGTGAAATATCTGTGACAAAAGCCAGATAGAACTCTCAACTTCTCTAATCACATGAAAGAAATGTGATGTAGACAATACTGACCAATATTGCCATTCCATGAGAATCAGGGACTCAGGTACACGTTACTGTGGTGTTCTAATGATGATTTCCTATTTCCCTTATTCCCTGCCTGCTTATTAATTGGAATTTTGTAAAGAACAGTTGCCCTTTCTTTCTTATTCATTTAATCTTTCCACAAGTCTTCTTCTTTTTTCCCACAACCCTGGGAACATGACCTGAACCAAAATCAACAGTTGGATGCTCAACTGCCTGAGCCACCCAGGCACTCCCATTGAATATCTCATACTTATTTGCCATCTATATATCTTCTTGGTGAAGTGTCCATATAACTTGTTTGCTCATTTTTTAAAAATTTATATGTTTGTTTGGTTTGCTTTTATCGTTGAATTGTGACAGTTATTTATATATTCTAGACAAAAAATTTTTATTGGTTACGTGATTTGCAAATATTTTCTCCGAGTGTGTGGCTCTTTCTGTTTTCTTACTAGTACTTTTCATAGAGCAAAAATGTTTGATTTTTATAACATCCGTTTTCTTTTACATCATATGTTCTTGGATTCATGTTCAAAAAATTTGGCCAAACCCAAGTTGTACAGGTTTCCTTTCATTCTTACCTGCTAGAACAGCCATAGCTTTACATTTTACATTCTGTCTGTGATTAATTTTTAGTTACTTCTTTATAAAGTAGGAGGTATTTGTGGAGATTTTTTCTGTCTCAGCAACTGAAAAACATTTTCATTTATTAAGATAGGAGACTATGCAAAAAGAGTGTGTTTGGGCACTTAATTTTGAGATGCACATTTGACACATCCAACTAGAGATACTGAGTATGCAGCTGAGTTGGGAATTCAAGTCTGAAGTTCAAGGGACAGATACAGGTTGGAGATATGGATTTGAGAAAATTGAGTGCTATTTCTTTGATGAGATCTTCTCCATTTTTCTCTGCTCTTTCTGAAATTCTTATTAATCGGATTTATAACCTCTTAGATTGGGCTTTGCTTTCATGGGTCCAGTTTCTTACATTTTGAGGGGTTCAATTTTCTGAGGGATTTCCTGGACTTTCTCTTTTCTCCACTTATTTGCTTACTTAAATTTTGTTATCATATTTCCAAGTTTAATTTTTCAAGTTCTTTGTTTTTGATTCCTCTTATTGTTTTAATATTCAGCTCTGGTTCAATCAATTCAAGATTTTCTTGTATTTCTCCAAATATATTAATTGGTATCTTTGAGGTTTCCCTTGTTACTTAAGTTATCTTTCTTTAGGATTTCTTTGAGTGAATGAGTGAGTGTGTATGTGTGTTTAGAGAACTTTCTTCATATGCCTAGTGATCTTTGATTGCCTTAATTATGAATAAAATGTTGAAAATCTTTTAGAAGCTATTATAGACTCAATTATATTTCCCCCCAATTCATATGTTGAAATTCTAATCCCCAGGACCTCTGCATGTGACAGTACAGTAAAACCTTGGATTGTAAGTAACTTGTTCTGTGAGTGTTCCACAAGACACACAAACATTTCTAATACATTTTAACTTGATAAACGAGCGATGTTTTGCACTACAAGATGTGATGCCACGTGTCACATGATCACAACTGAGCCAATGGTTCTTTAAATAATAGTGCTTTGATATAATAGTGCTTTGGATTACAATCAGGTTTCCAGAATGAATTATACTCGCAAACCAAGGTTTTACTGTATTTGGAAACAGAGACTTTAAGAGGTAAGTAAGGTAAAACGAGGCCATAGGGGTAGGCCCTCATCCTATACGGCTGGAGTCCTTAAGAGGAAATGAAGACACCCTAACAGAGAAGACTGTGTGAAGACAGAGGGAGAAGACAATGACCTCCAAGTCAAGGACTGAGATCTTAGAAGATACCAAACCTGCTGACACCTTGGTCACAGACTTCCTTGACTCTGGGCAAATAAGCCACTGCTGTTTAAGGCACCCAAACTGTGCTTATGGCAGGCCTGGCAAATTAATATGGAAGCTGTCAGACATAAGGCTGTCATCGTTTATGGTTATTTGCTAGAGAACTGGCTGCTTCATTGGTGCATATCCCTTTCTCTCCCCCAAGCACATACACACAACTTCGGTATGCAGTCATCATTCAATACCTCTAGGGATGAATCCTTCAACTTCCTCCTGGAGGTAGACAACTCGTTAGGCTTGATGGTCCCGTTATTTGGAATGCAAAATTTCTACTGACTACCCCCTTTACAGTCTTGTACCTTTCTGCCACCCTCTGCTGTGTTTAGAGCTCTGGATACAGGCCTTCCTGTTCACTTTCACTGGAGAACAGAACCTGGCTGTCAGTTGTGGGAAGTGGAGCATTTGGCTGCTGGCACATCTGCATGGGGATCGAGGAAGGTGCTATAGGAACGCACATCTGGAATTTCCAGCCGTCCATGCACTTTTTTTTTTGCTTAGTCTTACCAACCTGGCCGTCAGTCCCTGTGGTGGCTTCTGAGTTCTCCAGGGCAAATAAGTGCACTCCTCATCAGTGTCCCATTGGGTATGAATTGTAGGTTTAAGCTTCTTCTTCTATCATACCGGCCACCACTCCACCACCGGCTTTACATCTCCCAAAAGTGTGAACAAGTCTTTCCTTTTCTTTTTTTTATCCCTTTACCACTATTTTGTTGGAGGAGATAAAGGAATGTGTTCAATCCATCATTTGGAGCTGTCCAGGCAATGTTTGGAAAAGGGAGGAAGACAGGGTGGGGTGTTAAGAGTGGATTTGGGGAAAAAATGTCAAAGTCTATTTTTCTATTTGGAAAGCAAAATGCCTTTTTCGCGTAATAATTTGAAAACTTTAACGCCATCATTTTTTTTTTCAGGTCTGACGTGATATGCAGGAAGTAGAATTTATTTTCTGCACACACAAAACCCACTGGACAGGGTGGGAGTCAGAGGTGGGGGGAACGGTGTCATGAGATTTTCAGGTTTATCCAAAGAGGCCATGGGTTTAAAAAGGTTGCAAAGCACTGCAGTAGTGCAATGGATTGGTTTCTGAAGAAAGTGAGAAAAGAAAGCCATTAACTCCAACTGTCACTCTTCCAACTGAATATTGAAACCACTAGGGAAAAAATTTTGAGTGAGGTTTACAGTCATAAGCAATGTTGGTGTTTTTGAGGTTTGCCTGTGAATCGCCATTTAGCTGTACCACATGCTTCCTAGAGATGTAATTAATTGTCATGTTTTAAAGCTTTCAAACGTGTTAAGTTGTGTGTTACACGGGGCCAACTTATTACAAGGTTTCTCTTTGTTTAGATTAGTCGACGTACGTGTTGCATTTTGGCTTAGTGGACAGAAGATTCGGGAGACTGGAATTTTTATTCTGCTTTCACAGTGATGGTGTATAAACTGGAACAAGTCACTTAGTGTTTTATCTTTAGGTCTTTGTATAAAATATACTGCATGTGAGGGTAACTGGCTTGCAATTTGTTACTCATGGACGGCCAAGTTTCGTTTGGCTGATTGACTGACTTGGCCAACTAGGTAAGTGTCTTTCTCCTTCCTTCTCTATGTTGAAGATAAATGAGGACTTGAAATCCAAGATGAGAGTTACTTGTTGTAGTGATAGTAGTCATGACAGTCATGGCAATGAGAGTCTTACTATGAAGATCACTTCTTAATGTAAGAGGGGAGATGAATGAAGGAGACTGGAACATTCAGTCTTGTATCGAAAGCAGTGGGTCTAGAGACAAGAAAGCTGATGTTGTGCCTTAATTTTGCCAGCTCTGTGAGCTTGGTCAGGATGGCTTAAGCTCTCCAAACTTTGGTCTCCTTGTTTATAAAATTGAGATCACAATAGCTACCTGATAGCATTGCTTTGAGAACTAAAGGAAATACTTTTCAGAACTAAGACTGTGCCTGGCACTTTGTCCCAAAGATGATGGGAACCATGGCAAATTTTTAAGTAAAAGAATGATATGATTAGGTGTATGTTGGGTAAATGTGAAGGATAAGTAGCAGGCACATAATGCTGGACTATGAGATTTGAAGCAGGGAAACCGGCGAGAAGGTGATGCTGGATCTGAAAAATTGCATGAGCTTAAATAAAGCAGAAGAAGCAGTAGAGAGGATGAGATCTACTTGGGTGATGACAGCGGAGCCCAGGCATTGAGCACGATGTTGGCCTACGGTTGGGGCCGAGCAAATATTTCCTTTGATCATAGAATTGCCTCAATTTGATTCAATGTCATCACAAAAGGTAATAAGGTGAGAAATTGTGTGATTCTCGCTGATGTGTTTCTCTCATGTTTCCTACCCCAGTTCTCTCCCTCCTTTGGTGTACTTCCACTTTAGGATGTGAGGCATTTTGCCTTCCTGTCCTTGGGAAAGTCGCAGTGTAGCAGAGGCAGACTTTAAAAATGTTGTGAAGTTAACAAGTGACCATTTTTTAACAAAGCCTCTTCCCATTTGACAGTATACATGAAGAATCAGTCAGTGTCTCCCTCACTGAGGTAAACAAAGACCCCCTATCCTGATGATGGAGAGCTGCAGAGAGTGCATGATGAGAGCTGGTAGCTTTCTGGGCCAATGGTGGGGTGGGGGACGGGCGAGCTGAGGATTGAGGAAACTGGATCATCTTGGAGGTAAGAAAGCAGAGGAGACCCAGGCTTCTGTCCCTGGGTGGTGTCTGGGGGGTGTGAGGGAGGAGAGGCAGCTCCAGTCCCAACAGAAGCCTGATAAAGAAGCCTAACTGTGGTCTGGGTGGTGTGAGCCTCACAGAATTCCTTGTGTGAGACAGCAGATGAGTCTAGAACCGGGAAATGCAAGCTTTCCGCAGATCTGAGCGGTGCCCTACAGTAGAATTTTCCCACACAGAAGTGTGACTCAGAGGAGAGTCAGGTCCTAAAGAGGCTTTAATGATGGGAATGGCAGGGTATGGCAGGAGGGTGCCATACTGGCAGCAATGACCAAGGACTGAGGTCCAGAAGGGAACTAAAACCTCTAAGTGGATGATAGTGTAGATATGCAGTGGCAACCCGATATTCTCTCCCTTTCCATCTTTACAGCTTGACTCTATAAGTTCTGTGAAACTCGTGGCCCCCAGAATTCGGATGCAGACCTGGGGCAAGCCGGGAAGCCTGCATCTGAATTAACTTAAATTAAGTCTTTGCCATCCAGGAGTGTGGGGACTCACTATATAAATTGAATTCAGTTATAAAAACACAAAGAAAAGCTCTTGGACACCTCATTTTGTCAACTGATGTTCCTGCTCCCTGAAGTTTTGGGACATATTCATAGAAGTGCAGTAGGCATTGACTTAAGTTGCTGCATGAATACATTCTACATGGCAGAGATATAGGTTCAATCTAGGATCCCAGTTTCCAAGAGTATTGCCAAGTTGGAGCCTGATAAGGATGGAAAGAGAATAAAAACCACGCAATATGAGAAATCATAAAAAGACCTGGGATCCTTAGTTAGGACTCTAGCAGTTTTTCTACTATTCAAAGAGAGCAGTGAAGACCAAGGCCAGACTGCCTGCAACCTTTAGGTAGCACTGGCTGTTTTCCAGGCAGTGTCTCAAGCCCTTCCTAAAATTTAGCCTTCAAGTTTTACAACAACCAGAGCAAAAAGTACTAGTATTAGCCCCATTTACCAGGTGAAAGAATGGAGATGCAGAGAGGGTACGTCATTTGCCCAAGTTCCTATCACTGGTGTGTGACAGGGCCAGGGTTCAAACTTATTTCTTCTCCAGGGTTCCTGGCCTCACTTCACTCCCTGTCATGTTCTAATTCATGTGAGAAAGAACTTTATCTACAGTTAGAAAGGAGCATGGGCCACAGAAGCAGTGATTTCACTGAAAGTGGGTTAGACAGGTGTCATGGGTGGTATTGAGAGATCTGAGGTTCTGGTGGAGACTCTGAGGGCTCTGATTCTGAACTTCTAGGAGGCCAATATTCCCCTGAGATTTTTTTACTGGTTAGTTAACAGTTTTTTTAATAACATCTTGGTTTGAAATAAGCTTTTTTTCCCCTCAAGTGGCATGTGAGACTTACTTAACAAAAAGCAATAAAAATCTAGCTCAGGTGATATAGTTCTCACTATGTACATAATCACCATTAGAAGTAGCCTACTGAAAAAGAGCAGGTCTTTTGGGAGTGAAAATATTTTATGTATGTAGCTACAGAGCTAACTGAGGATGACTTGATAAAATTATTTCCAGTTCTTTTATGCTTCAAAAAAATTGGGGGGAGGGAAGGTGACTCTATCTTCTGACTGTTGATTCTATTGGCTGAATTTCTTGGGGTTAGTTTTTCCTACATATTTTGGAATTTTGGTTTGAGAGCTCATTTTCTGGGGGGGGGTCCTGCTC
>NW_027529451.1:4729154-4840812 GCF_008692635.1 Crocuta crocuta
GGGTCCTGGTTTTATATGCATTCATTTCTGTCCCACATACCTGAGATTATCATAGTCAATCTAGTCTTCCATCTCATTATAATATTGGGAATGTCATACTTGGTGATCCATGAAGATCTGTCCCTTAGAAATGTCAAGAGTTTACAGTACTCCTGAAATGCATTCAGAAAGTGGGCAATGCACTCCATCATTCTGCTATTGTAGCGATCTTATTCACTGTGATTGTTATACAGACTGCAAATATCTAATAACTTCCTTACGCCTTACAGTGTGACTGTGACCAAGCACTTACATGTTGAAATTATAGTTTTCTTTCCTTCTATTTATCTGTATATGAAAGTTAGATTTATACTGACTTTTAAAAATCTGTATGCAGGTAGGTTAATTTATTACAAATTTCATGTGGGCCAGACCAGAGGGCATGACGACATATTTATTACAAAATGGAGGTTTGAGGATTTAAAGAGCTTTCATTTTGTTTTGAGTTTCTATCATCCCCCAAACCTCAAAATGAAACCAGGCCCAAACCTCTCAATTAGAAAACCAGGGTTTCCTTGAATCTTGACTCAGATTTACTAAAAGAATATATCACACTTCATGAAAGTTGGTGAGAGGTAAGATTTCCAGGGAGGGCAGTGTGAAGCCCATATCAGGTTTAGGAAAAACCATTATAAAAATACAATTTTACTTTCTCAGAATATTTTTCAGAAACTTTCTACTTAGACACTATGTGCTGAAGAGTAAATTCAATAAGTTAGTGCTGTGGTAAGCCTGCAGTATTCATATACAATTCTGTTAGAGTATTTATGTATTTTTTTCCTTCTCTAATTTTCTTACCTAGATGAGCTGATATCAGAGGATAAATTTTAGTTTCAAGATAGGTGAGGTGAGAAAGACAGATCACCTTCCTTTTTCAAATTCAACATGGCTTTCCATCTATTTACTGGAAGTTCTTTGCCTTTACTCCTCCCTCAAATACCTTTTCTCTCTTTATCTCCACGCTTTCAAGTCCTATATTATACTTTGAAAGAATAAATCGGCAAAAAAGTCTTACAAAAAAAGGAAGCAAAGCTTTATGAGGGAAGATCCATCTCGCCAAATAATAAAATGTATTATAAAGCTATGCTGAATAAAATAGCATGTTAAAGGTACAAGAATAGGTACAAATAAAAGAGATATTACAGAAGCAGACTCTATCAAAAATTGTTATGATAAAAATGACATTGGAAATGAGTAGAGAAAGATTATGAAATAAAGGGTGAGGATACAATAGATAAAAACTTGAAAGAAAATTAGATTCTTACTATATATCATGCATTCAAATAAGCCTAACAGAATTAAAAGTTTTTTATGTAAAAAAAGAGTAGAAAATATGGATGGTCAGAGTGTGATCTCAGAGAGGGAAATAACTCTATAAGCAAAACCAAAAAAACAAACCAACGGAGGAAATCACAAACGAATAGATGGATCAGATTAAGGACTTTAACTTTTGTTTTTATTTGTGATAACAGTAATGCCTGCTTGCTTAGTAGTTAGGCAATGCTAATGAAATGGTCTCTAGACCCTATGAGTGTACAGAAGCACATCTGCTGCTTATGGATGTCCTGGTTGTGTCCTATACAGGACACAAAGACAGTGACATTCACAGTGGAGACATATTTATTATTTTGAAGTATTTTTTTTATATTTTAAAAAATATATTAACTTCCTTAGGTTTCAAAGATAGGCTATTTGTATATTTATTGTAACAGTTCATTAACTAATGAACTAATCAGTTCATTAACTAATCAAGTAAAATATCTTTTCATAATAGAGTCCATAGATATCATTTTCCTTTGACTCATGAAGAAAGAACAAGTTTAGCAAACAAAAGACTTTGTTGATGTAAAAAGTAACAATGCTTCTAATACTGGAAGCTACTTTTCACAAATTTCATGAGCTCATCAGAAAATATCTTAAAATGAAAAAAGAAAAATTCCCTATTGGTAAAATGTAGCTAAATTTCATGTTTCATTTTGTACTTAATAGTATCGTCATTTGTTTATTTTTACTAAAATGATACTGCAGAGTTTCCAATTTAAGGCTAATAGTACTTTCAATGACTCACTATAGAATAAGTAATATTTATTTACCATTACCACACAATGATCTAATTTTATCATAGTCATTATTATACTGTGAAAATTTTATCATACAATTTTAATTGCTGTTAAAGCTTAAGGGCTCACTAAATAAATATAACTTTAAAATATTACACATTCTAAAGTAAATGTATTAAATGATCTCATTATCTCTGTCCAGATATTCAAAACGCAAGAAAATAGTGTATCATATCAGAAAAATAGGAAATGAGAATCTACTATATGATGAAATGAAAAAAAAAAGTTAGGATCATTGAATGCCAGGGGGAAGAAAGAAAAGGAAATGATTAGTCTAAGAAGATTCTAGCACAGACTTCGTAGAGGGGACATGAGGTGAATTTACCCTATATTTCCATGTCAATAAGAATGGATGAATTCTTCTTAAAAAAGCAAGAGAGGGGAAAAAACCATGCAGAACCCATTAAATGAAATAAACTTGAAAACCCTCTTGTCCAGATTTCCCATCTCAAATAGGACAAGTTTATCTTCCAGAAGAAAGTACAGGTAGGAAGTCTCTGGAAACTTCTTACATAAGAATTCTGACAAATGTTGGAAATAAAAAACCTAACTCTTGTTACTTTTATTTTAAGCTGAAAGAATTCTTAAAAAAAAAAAAGTTATGTAAATCCCTTAAAGACAAAACAGCTGAATAAAGAAAATGGGGGTATTGATGGACAGATTTGTCACTTAATTGTTGTAAAACAGGAATAGAGTGAAATGCACCACAAACATTTTATTAAGGGTTCAAAATTAAAAACTGTTTTGAAGAAATAGACAATTATTGATGCTATAGGAAATAAACTCTTTGAAGATGAAACAAATATTAACAGGCTATTAGTAAATGTATACCATAAATATTTATGTGTTTAGCAAAAACAATTTAGTGTTCAGAGAATAATCTATACAACTGAATGACAATGGGAATTTCCTTCATTTAGTAGAAACGATAGTAAATTTTGATAACATTATGACATGCATAATACAAACATCATCAACAAATAGTAATACTGTACATTATTTAGGATAAATACAAAACCAAAAATTAAGATTATAACAGATGGAATGAATAAGATTATTTAATAAGGAGAGCAATGCTAATTACCATTCAACCATTTTAGATACAACCAGTGATGTGCTGATAAATTGACTCAAAAAAGAAAAAGAAAGCTCTGATTTGTGGTATTTGCTAATTGCATTGGTGTAAACAGTCCTAATAAGGCTGATTTTTTCAGCAACTGGCTCACAAAATTCCTGAATATTTAACGGTAAGATTTCACCTGCCCATAAGCTCCTAAATTAATATACACATACGGTCAAATTCACATAGAACAGATGATAATCACTGTTAGATCGGGGACTTTAAAATTGCAAGTCTTATTATTTCTATATCCAAATCTTTTGGGCAATTCTGCCCCGGAGGTGACATAAGCAGAGAAGGATTATGTATGTAGTTTTAGTGGACCACTTACAAGAGAAAATCTGGAAATCTAAAATCTGGATACAATAATAATAACATAAATGTGCATAGAAAACATAACAAATTGCAACAGATGATATTTGAAAATGATAGACTATCCTATATTCTGCTTTCTCTGCATTTTTTAAACCGAGAGGAAATGAGACAGCAAAACTCTCTCTGACAACACTCTGAATAGCTTTTTATATTGCATAGACTATACAAGTGCTTTTTGGACTCAATAAAAATTAAAGATATAAGATATACCAAATATAAGTATTTAGCCATTGTTGAATTTGTGATAGCAAATGCAGCTGGTAACATTATGTTACTAAAAGCACAAGTAGAAGAAGGGAGGCCGGGGGGCGGGGGGGAAGTGGCGATGAATGAAATAGGTGATGGGAATTTAGGAGTGCACTTATGATGAACACCAGATAATGTACAGAAGTGTTGAATCACTATATTGTACACCTGAAACTTATATAACACTGTATGTTAACAGTACTGAAATTAAAAACTCAATCAAAAAATGTTTAAGTAAAAATAAATAAGATAAACTAAATCAATAAATAAAAATAAAAACACAAGTAGAGGCAGGTTAAAAACTCTTCTAGAATTTTTGATGGCATTAATAAAGATATATATTCTAGAGAAGAAGCCAAAGAATACTTGAAAAAAATCAACATTTATATGTATTTGTTTAGTTCTAATTTATCATATTTTTAAAAGTATTAATATTGTAAGCAAAATTGCAGAAACTAAAACTCATGGACTTAATACCCTTGAAACGTTGAAGAGATTAAGAAATTTCTCTAAAAATGAAATTACGGTTATGATTTTTATGAAAAATATATTATTGTTGCTGAAGAAATTGCAATCTCTGGACATAAATATGAATCTCAAAAAAGTACAAGTGAGAAGATCAAGTTTGACCAGGAATCTTATAGTCTGCCCGACTCTGTCCAAAACCAAAATTTCCAAGTAAGGAATTTTGTTTTTTGTATCAGATACAATAATATTATCGGTAAGGAAAATTTTATGATTCCAGGAGAATACTGAACATTTTCAGGTGTTCTAAATAACACCATTTGATGAAATATGATGGGTATGAAATAATACAATTACATAGAAAGTTCCAATTGGTATCTATCGATGACTACAACAGCAAATGGGATATTTAAGGGTCATGAGTATTTGACATGAAAATATTTATGTGGTTTTCTGGAATCTACACAGATTTCCTCTGAAATACTGCAATTTCAATATTGAAATGTTTGCAGCAATAACTTACTGAATACATTTTCAAATATTCTGACAGCTCTGAGGCTATAAATAACTACCCATTTCAGTTGCCAGTGGCAAATATAGTTTCAACATTAAAATGTGCTTAAAACTACTTAAAGTCTCTAGTATCTGAAGAAAACTAGCAAGTCAACTGGAGATGATTTCTCTGGAAAATGAGATACTGGAGCAAGTAAGCATTGAAATCGTCATAGAGAATTCATTGCCACAAAGCAACTATTAGAAATGTATATTCTCACCATGTGATTTAGAACTATTTTGATTAATTTTTTTAACTTCTATTATTTTATACTCAACAGTCTTATTTTTATAGTTCATATAAAACATTTTTTATTTTGTAGAAATAAACAATAACTAATTAAAAAGTTTTACTTAAAGAAAGATCCCTACTTCTTCTAATTTGCCCATTGTGTGAGCCAGCAGTATTCCTGAATAAGCATTTACTTATTTATATGTAGTCATATATGACTATATATATTTTTTAAAATTATTTTTTTAATGTTTTATTTATTTGTGAGAGAGAGAAAGAGAGACAGCATGAACAGGGGAGGATCAGAAAGAAAGGGAAACACAGAATCTGAAGCAGGCTCCAGGCTCCGAGCTAGCTGTCAGCACAGAGCCTGACATGGGGCTCAAACCCACAAACCGTGAGATCATGACCTGAGCTGAAGTTGGACGCTTAACCGACTGAGCCACCCAGGTACCCTTATATGACTATATATAAAAATTAAACAAATATACATTTTTAAATGCTGTGACAAAAACAAAAATGGAAATTATTGTATTGTTTTATTATGTTTATTTTTGCATTATTACTACTAATGTATTTTACTTTACCCTAAAATGGTTATAAATAATATTTTCTTAATAGCACCATGATTAAATGTGCTTCACTAAAATATTGCTTTAGCTATTTTTAAGAGAGTGTCTAAAGGATTATCTCTTATACTTTTTTTTTAAAGATTTTATTTGTAAGCAATCTCTACCCTCAACATGGGGCTCAAACTCACAACCCCAGGATCAAGAGTTGCGTGCTCTTCCAGGGAGCCAGCCAAGTGCCCCCAAAGGATGCTTTCTGAGTTTATTTCAATACAAATTTTTAATAGCCACCACAGCTGAAAATTTTCCCTCAGAAAGATGCTAAGTAAGAAACTTCAGTGTAAACATTAAGCTCAGTAGATATCATTAAGCTTAGGGGAAAAATTTAAATAGTGAATAAATGTCATGTGAATTTTGATATCTGAGAAAAATTATAGAGACTTGTCTTTACATATTAGATGGTTATGCAGACCATCTTGTGAATCATAGTGACTTCATGCTACCACTAGCTATCCAAATGCAATGTACACATGGGACATAAGTGTATATCTGTATGTCAAGCAGTCTTCTTATTCATTTTAATTGTTCTGGCCAATCTCTTGGCATATCTGATGAGCTTTTAAGGTAGGTAATAAGAAGTAGAGTGTCAACCTCACTATTTTCACATTGTTCCCTTATGTTTGCATTGATAATAGTATATCCAATCTGCATTTATTTGCAGGAAATTTTCTAGACACTTGTCCATATTTGAAGGATAGGGGATTTTTTTAAATAAAAAAATGTTTTTTAAGTAATCTCTGCACCCAACATGGGGCTTGAACTCATGACGTTGAGATGAAGAGTTGCATGGTCTTTCAACCCATCCCAATGGGCGCCTATAAAGGATAGTTTAAATAAAGCTGGGTACTATAATCTGTAGATCTTTTTAGTCACATGTAACTGGAAATACATGAAAATCTACTCAAAAGGAATAGAGGGTAGGACCCTCAACCTACCATGCTTTTTAGAGCTCCATCTTCTCTCATTTATTCCCTATACCTGATATATGATCCAAACAAAGGTCCCAGGATTAGTGTCTATATTATTGGTAAAGTTTAATTTCTATATTTTTTAAAGATAAAGTAAATAAAGTATTTCAATGTTTTCTCTCTGTTCCACATGTATATACCCCCAAGGGTATGTGCCTTGTGCAATACCCAACCCAGAGAATTGGAAATTCTCTCAAACTAGGAAAGGCCTAAAGATGTTGCACTGCCCAAAAGATAATGAATATTCACTGTAATTGTGTATTTTGTGTATTATCACTGAATATGTTATCAAGAAAACTAAACAGACTTTGTTACTTGAAGTTAAAAATTTTAGAATGCATTTTACATTTAAAAGTTTAACGCTGTATGACAAGAGTTTTACAATAAATTTGATAAGAAATTGATTAACATCCTATTTTCTCATAAGCAACAAACTTAACATACAAAGACTTAAAATGTTTTTTAATGTTTATTTATATTTAAGAGAGTGAGAGATACAGAATGCAAGTAGAGGAGGGGCAGAAAGAGAGGGAGACAGACAGAATCTGAAGCAGGCTCCAAACTATCAGTGCAGAGCCTGAAGCAGGGTTCGAACCCACCCAACTCAAGATCCTGACCTGAAACTGACCTGAGCCAAAGTTAGGCGTTTAACCCATTGAGCTACCCAGGCACCCCTACATACAAAAACATTTTACAAAAAAATTAAAAAACTACTGAAGAAAGTTTTTAAAAGTCACAAGGCATAAACTAATGATTCACAGAACTACAAGCGACTGGAAAACTTGAAAACAAACCCTCATAAGTAATCAAAGAAATGTAAAATAAAACATAAGACTATCATTATCCCTGTATCAAATTATCTATGTAAATAGTCTCTCAAGATACACTTCCTTAATTCCTCCATCACTGTACATACATGTTACACCTCTCATCAAGAGGTGCATTATTTCTTTTTCTTTAGAGCCTGGGCTGCTCTTGTGACATGCCTTGAACAATAGAATGAGATAGAAGTAATGCTGTGCTTCTAATGTGTAAAGATGTACAATTGCTTGATCATATGGTGGCTCTATGTTTAGTTTTTTGAGGAAACTCCATACTGGTTTCCATAATGGCTTCACCATTTTATAATCCCATGAGTAATACAAGAGTTCTGATTTCCCTACATCTTTTCTTTAAGTTTATTTATTTTGAAAGAGAGAGAGAGAATATGGGGGACGGGCAGAGAGAAAGAGAGAGAGACTTCCAAGCAGGTTCTGCAGACTGACATCGAGCGGGGGCTCAATTTCACAAACAGTGAGGTCTTGACCTCAGCTGAGATCAAGAGTCTGATGCTTAACCCACTGAGCCACCCAGCCACCACTGATTTCCCTACATCTTCAACACTTGTTATTTTCTATTTTGTTTTGTTTTTGTGATAGTCATCTTAATGAGTATGAGGTGGAATCTCATTGTTGTTTTGATTTTCATTTCTCTTACAATTCGTGATGTTGAGTATTTTTTTTTTTATGGGCTTATGGGCTATTTTTATATCATCTTTGGAGAAATTTCTATTCAAGTCCTTTATCCCAAAGAATCAAAAGCAGAGTCTCCAAGAGATATTTGTATGCCCATAGTCATAGTAGCATTACTCACAATAGCCAACAACTGTAAGCAGCCTAAATGTTTATCAATGGATGGATGGATTAACAAAAGTTAGTATATACTGAAAAATATCCCATTATATATATATTATAATTTATATATAAATATATATATTTATAAAATAAAGAAAAAGAAAAAGGAAGAAGGGACGGAAAATCCTGTCACATGCTACAACACAGATGAATCTTGAGGACATTCTGCTAAGTAAATTAAGCCAATCATGAAAAGACAAATACTGTCTGAATCACTTGTATGAGTTATCTAAAATGGTTAAATTCATAGAAACAGAAAGTAGAATGGTGGTTACCAGGGGTTAAGGAGAGAAGGAAATGAGGAGTTGTTTAATGGGTATATGAGTTTCAGTTTTACAAAATGAAAAAGTTCTGGAAACTTGTTGCACAGCAATGTGAATATATTTAATGCCACTGAACTGTTCACTTAAAAATGGTTAAAATGGTAAGCTTTAAGCCATATGTTTTTTTAAAAAAATTTTTTTAATGTTTTATTTATTTTTAGGAGAGAGAGAGAGAGACAGACAGCGTGAGCAGGGGAGGGTCAGAGAGAGAGGGAATCACAGAATGAAACAGGCTCCAGGCTCTGAGCTGGCAGTCAGCACAGATCCCGACGCGGGGCTCGAACCCACAAACCGCGAGATCATGACCTAAGCGAAAGTCAGTCGCTTAACCGACTAAGCCACCTAGGCGCCCCAAGCCATATGTCTTTTACTGCAATTAAAAATTTAAAAATTTGATAAAGATTTCTCAAACAACTGGATAATAATATCAATAGCACTAAAATAAAATTCATGATCTTAGGCCAGGAAGTAATAATATAGGTGGAGATTCAGAAGGATGTTCAGTGGAGTGTTATTTCCCTTAGTAAATTAGTGATGTATTGTTGAAATATTCAACAACAGAATTTGGGTTGCTCACATGAATTGTGGAATATCTATATGACAGCTTTTTTTAGTGCAATTAAAAAACTTTGCAGTAAAATGCTGAGTGAATAAAGCACAATAGAAAACTCTTTATATAGATGGCATAATCCAAATATATGAAAACATACATCCACATATGTATATATAGCTACTTATCCTATATAATGATATAATGATTATTACATCATTATAATGCTACCCTGATATAATGATATACAGACACATTCTCTGCATGTATGTATAGATATGTTTATGTATCGTGTCTATTATATACACGCACATAACCAGCTTATTGAAGGAGCCAGCCTTGGCAGGTTCCAAATATAATGTAACTCTATTCTTCCACTCAACTACCTTTTTCAAATAAACTCTAGAGACTCATTCTCCCAGTATCCAAGATGACCATGTGAGGAAACCCTTTAGCTTGCATAGTCATTTGCAGATATTAAAAAGTCTGGTCCAGGCTAGTATCACATCTTCAGTCTCTTGTTGTTGTTTCTAATGTTTATTTATCTTTGAGAGAAAGAGGGTGAGCAGGGGAGGGGCAGAGAGCGAGGGCAACAGAGGATCTGTAAAGGGGGCTCTGCACTGACACCATGAACCTGAGATCAAGACCTGAGCTGAAGTTGGAACTTAACTGACTCAGCCACCCAGGCGCCCTTTAGGCTATTGTTTTATTTAAGCTTCTCTCCTGGCCCAGCTTAGGAAACCTGTAGTAGGAAAAGGGGACGGTTGGGTTCTTCAAAATTATCCACTTGGTTCCTTCATCCTCCTTTCTACTCACTGACTGCCTCTCTAACCCACTGGGTTGAAGGAAGGGAGGGAGGACAGGGAAGATGGGAAGGTCATTCCCTTGGGAGTGACAGCTGTTTAAATGCTGACTTTCAGAGGCTGTCTTGATGTTTGCTAAAGACCGTAACCCTGGCCCCCAAGGATCCCCCTGCCCTTTTCCCACTTGGGAAGATGCATGCTGCCCTTGCCTACTTTCGGCTACCGTCTTCTCAGCCTCCACTCTTGGTAGCCCTTCTCCATTTCAGGTCTCTTCTTAGAGGCGGTCCCCTTTGAGATGACTGCAGCCACCATCGTCCGTGAGGCCCAGAAAACCAGAGATCTTTCTTCCACTGAACTCTCCAAGTGCTGCCACTGATGGCTTCCCTCAGCCTCTCCTCTTCAGGATTTTTCCAGAAGGGAATGAAATGCGGATACTTATGTCTATCA
Source organism: Crocuta crocuta (assembly GCF_008692635.1). Classification (NCBI taxonomy): domain Eukaryota; kingdom Metazoa; phylum Chordata; class Mammalia; order Carnivora; family Hyaenidae; genus Crocuta; species Crocuta crocuta. The sequence continues at coordinate 4,739,697 of NW_027529451.1, forward strand.
AACCCCAGAGAACCCTGGCCAAATGATCAAAATAATTTTCTTGAATCTTTGTACTCGGATCAGGGAGAGAGAGAAGCACAACTCCTACAGCTTTGGTCAGGAGCAGTGCCTCTCTCTGAGGCAGCGTTTCTCAGTGATAGCACTACTGGGGTTTGGGACCAGATGAGCATTTGTTGCAGGAGGCTGTTCTGTGCCTTGAGGGATGTTAAGCAGCCTCTCTGGCTTTTACTCAGTAGATGCTAGTGGCATCCACCCCCCCCCCCTTTGTGACAACCAAAAAATATCTCCAGACATTGCCAAAAATCCCTTGGGGGTGCAAAGCTGCCTCCAGTTAAGAGGCATTGACTTAAAGATATTCTTCCTACAAAACTTTCTACTTCCTAGTTACTTCTTCACCTTTTTTTTTTTTTAAGGATGAAATGAGTGGTGGGCTAATGCTGGGAAAAGAGGACCCAAAATGCAAGTTCTTTATAGATGGCATGGTACCTTGCTTTAGAATGTGGGGACCCTTGGCATGCTGAAACCATGTGATAAGAATAATTCTATTTTATTTTATAATTCTATTTAACACCTTGTTGTCCAACATAAAATGAATGAAAATGGTGAAATCATGGTAACTTTTTAAAATTATCTCTTTAATATTTGATTTATAGTTCATGTACAGAACTATTCTTTAATTTTTAAAGAAGTGTTCATTTATTTATCTTGAGAGAGAGAGAGCATGAGCAGAGAAGGGGCAGAGAGAGAGGGAGAGAGAGAATCCCAAGCAGGCTCCATGCTATCAGCATAGAGCCTCATGAGGGGCTCAATCCCATAACCTATGAGATCTTGACCTGAGTCAAAATCAAGAGTTGGACACTTAACCAACTGAGCTGCCCAGGCATCCCCCCCACTTTTTTAAAGAAGACCAAACAAATATTACCAGTTTTAAAGACCTAACTCAAATGCTATCTCCTTCATGGTGCCTCTTCAGATCAGCAACCCAGAGATCCTTTTTCTCTTGAAACAATAATAGTAGTTGTCTTTGATTGAGCACCACAGCCTATACATGCATTCAATCTTCACCATCAACCCCATTAACTAGGGGTTTTGTTATTCTTGTTTTGTAGATGAGAAAACAAAACTTGGGGAAGTAAATAAGCTGCCTAACTGGACTAATGTTGGAAACTGTCACTCAAACCTGTCTCTTCAGTCCATTTTCTGCCCCCCATTGTACTGGTCTCTGGGCCCCTAGAAATTAATGGTATTTAAGTGAACTTAAACATTACTAGGACATTTTTTTCTTTGTCTGCATAGTACTCTCCAGTGAAATTATAAACAGCTTCTTTTAGAGAATAGGCTATTGAGCAGTTATTAAATATCTTCATGGAGAGCCACATGGTAGGTAGATTACTGAGATACTGCTTACATAGAACAAAATGGCAGACGCTTATAAGTTATATGTAGACGTGAGATTAACCCCAGTTTCTACCATACTTAGTCAACATTGCTTTGTAATGGCAATATCAGAAATCATGAACATGATAGGAAGATTTATAATTAGGTAGATGATCTGCTACCTAAATATTAGTGTCATTTATGCTCATGGAAAAGGAGAAACTATTCATATATACTATGGAGAAACTATTCATATATACTATGATAAAAGACATTGTTAATCATACTACACATATTTCAGGACAAGATTATTATGTAAATTCAGTATATCAATTGTATCAAACTATTTGAAATGCAAACTCAATGTAACAATAATGGCAGAGCCTATGATGATTAAAAAGAGAGGTTACAGCTGAGGAGGCCCATGGCTAGGGAGGCCTGTACCAAGAGCTCTAGGTTTGGAGAAATGGGAGCCAGCTGATCTCCACTTGATGGAGGAGAAGGGACACCCCAGATATAACAAGCATTGGTTTGAGAGGCTCAACAACTGGCAGAGCAAGAGGGAATGGGTTGTGAGTTTTCAATCCTACAACTGTGTGGGGCTGGTAGGAACAGAAACTGATATGCGTGCCATGGAAAAGCCCTTCATTTCTATCACTGTGGCCAAAATGGGTACAACTAGTCTTCTTTTGGAAAATGAATGAAAACAGTAAGGGTAACGGTAAAACTCAAGAATGGAGACTTGGTACCATGGGTACTCGAAAATGTGGTCTGTGGACCAACATTAGCATTAATTAGGGCATGCAAATTCTTGGTCCCTACACTAGAACTAATCAATTGGAATCTTTGCAGTTAGGAAGTTGCATTTTTACCTCTTCTCCAGGTGATTCTAGTGGATGCTACAGTTTAAGAGGCACTGGTCTATATCACCCCTACCACATTCACCACCCTCGCAATAGAATGAACCTCCTCAAGAATCCATTTAAAAATGGAAGTTTCTGCGGTGCCTGGGGGGCTCACTCAGTTAAGTGGCCAACTTCAGCTCAGGTCTTGATCTTGCAATCTGTGAGTTTGAGCCCCACGTCAGACTTTGTGCTGACAGCTTAGAGCCTGGAGCCTGCTTCAGATTCTGTGTCTCCCTTTCTCTCTGCCCCCTTCCCCACTTGTGTGCTCACGCTCTCTCTTTCTCTCTCTCTCTCTCTCTCAAAAATAAAGTTTTTAAAAAAACTTAAAATGGAAGTTTCTAACTGTGTTGTCCAAGGCAGAAGATGCTAGCCACACATGGCTACTTGGCACTTGAAATGTGGCTGGTCCAAATAAATATGTGTTGTAAGTATGAAGAAAACAATGAATGGCAGAGACTGAGTGTGAGGAAAGAATGAAAAACACCTCATTAATAATTGCTTACATTGACTACATGTTGAAATGATAATATTTCAGATATACTGGATTCAATAAAATGTATTATTTGTTTCGCCTGTATCTTTTTACTTTTTGGTGGAGTTACTGGGACATTTAAACTTACATATGTGGTTTGCATTATATTCTTTTCTTTTCTTTTTGTTTTTTATTTATTTTGAAGAGACAGAGACAATGTGAGCCAGGGAGGGGCAGAGGGTTAGGGAGAGAGAAAGAATCCCAAGCAGGCTCTGTCCTATCAGTGCGGGACCCAACTCAGGGCTCAAACTCACAGAACTGTGAGATCATGACCTGAGCCAAAACCAAGAGTGGGATGCTTAACTGACTGAACCACCCAGGTGCCCCCATTATATTTCTATTGGGCGTAGTGGTCTATCTAATTTCCTTAAATAAAGGAGATTTCTTTCCTAGCCTACATGTTCTAGTTCTAAACTACCAAGGGCTTATTTGAAATAAAAAAAAGGGCATAAGGAACAGGCATTTGTTTCATGTTTAATATGCATCAGACCTTGTACTTAGCATCATGCATGGATTGTTTCATTTAATCCACACAATGCTATGCGTGAGCAGGAAACTGAAGCTCAGAGATTGTTCAAGACTACCAGGTGATAAGTGACAGAACCAGAAGTCAACTCAGGCCCATCTGACCCCAAAGCATGTGCTTTTACATACTTTCACATGTATTTCTTCTTGTTAGACAACATTCTGAAGAGACTCATTTATCTCCAATAACATTTCTGTACATCAAAATGATGAGTTTTATAACTCATGAGTAATATAACTCAAGCTATATTAAATAGAAGCAGATCACTAGAAAAAAATGACAATTCAACTCTATGTGCAAAGTGTGAATCCATATGTATTTTAGATGTAAAGATACTCAGAAAGCTTAACACAACCTTTCTCTGTTTTGCATCTGATCAATGGGCTTCTTTTAGTAGTTCCCCTAATTAAGGCTGGTTATATCACTAAGAAATCTCTCTAAACTTAGTTGGCAGTGTCTAGATCAGAGACAAACCAAGAGAAACCAACAACTTCATAACTTTGTGACATCACTCCATCTTCTGTCCTACCAGTGTCAAGGTCCTGAACTAGCCTAGGTCACAAATAGTTTATTTAAGTTAGGGTAGATTTTTTTAAGAGACAGTTCTATTCACCAGAAGAACTGTTAAGCCACGGTGAATATGACACTTGTTAAAATGTATGCAGACACATCATCAGTCTTTCTTTTGCCTCCTTGGCAGAGGTAGGAAGATTACCACCAACACATCACTCATTCTAACTGTTCCATTAATATTTGCAATTGTTGGTAGAAAACATCACGAAGACAAGCTTCAAAATCAAGGGGGTGCAGAGAGGTAGAGATGTCTAATCGTAACCAATAGCCTGCTTGGACATGTCCTCAAAGATGACGTCATCCACTGAGTAATCTAATGAAACACCAGAATATGGAGTGAGGTACTGAAGGACAGAAGGAGGGAAGATATCAGAAGAAGAGACTGAAATTATAGCAGTATACCTCATGGCACCTAAATCTATAAGCCTCCTCATCAACTGGGATAAACTTGATTTCTTATGATCAACAGCAAGATCACTTTTTGTTAGTTCCATATTAAACATGTCTGGTTAATAAAGAGTGTCAGCAAAAATTGATGTTCTGAGAGTTTGTCACCAATAACCAACCTGAGCTGACCTCAGCCAATTGGCTCCAAGCTATTCACAACTTCAGTGGTGATCTGCAGAGGCATTGGGAAACGTTCACAGTTGCTTTGGGATCAAGTCTCCTGTGGGTTTTAGAGCCAACTGGGCCCTGTCCACCAATGGGGTCATCAAGGAGATGTATAAGTGAACGACAGAATTCCATCAATTGGAACTTCTAGGATAGTGTTTGTTGTCCACACAGTGTTTATTCCCAGCACTACGACTGCAGACTTCTCAGGTTCTAAGTTCATAGAGAAGACATTAAAACAAAACAAAACAAAACAAAACAAAATCCCACTGCTTTACTTATGAAGCCCCCAATCCATATAGACTGGTAAAACCATCAGTAGAACAAGCTAATCTCTCCTAGTTCAACAGAGTTCAACTCCAAGAATATAATCTTCAAAACTGAGCCATGAATATTTCTTGTTGCAATAAAGGCTGACAATCAAGTTATTTTTTTAGAAACTACTGGTTGGGGCTGTGGTGGGAAATGACAGTAGTTATGTACACATAAAGCATTTTTGCAGCTTATCCTCAGGTGACTTCTTGGAAGCTGATGCCTGTGGACTTTCATAAGCTCTGTTTTTTCATCGAGTCCTTAGGAAAGCCAAATTTCAATTGCCACTTAGAGTTCCCAGAGCTCGAAAGTGCCAGCCCCTATATTTCCATAATTCACTCAGACTCTCATCCAATATGAAATGCAGGGGACTAATGTCTAATGACAGTTTTTTTCCACCTGGGAAATACTAGCTTTCACTTGCTTGAGAAGTTCAAGATGAAGGGGAAACAAAGCCTTCCTCCTGATAGCAGAAACTCATGGAAATGTGAGGCCCCCGGACTAGCCGGCGGTGAAAAGCATCAGCATAACTGTAGCCTTAGACCCAAATTAAAACCATCAGCTCAGTCTGACTGTGATGTGGCCATAACATTTCACCACATTAAATGTGTGATAACTGTGCATGAACAGGTAATGTGATCTGACAGTGTTTGTTGTCACCACGGAGCTGTCTGAATTGTTTTCTCAATCCCAGACTGTCAGTGTCCATCATGAGTCTTTCTTCTAGCCTGAATGTACTATGACGGTAATAATACACGCACTGATGGACGAAGACTCCAAAGCAGAGGAAGCGAATTAATATGCATTGAGCACTCACTATGTGTCTGTGGTAGACAGATCCTACTGTGACCCCCACGGATTTCACACTTCCCAGGCCACCCCCTTTGTGTAATCTCCTTCTCTTGAGTGTGTGCAGGACCTGGGACTTGCTTCTAACTAACACAATATGTCAAAAGTGATGAGATGTCACACCCTTGATTAGGTTACATTCTATGGCAAAGGTGATCGGCTGTCATTCCTGTGATTATATTATGTTGCACGAGATTCTTTCTTAACAGTGATCCTCCTGGCTGACCTGATGAAGTAAACAGTCATATGGAGGAAGTCCACATGGCCAAAAATTGTGGATGGCCTCTAGGACCTGAGTGGAGTCTCCAGCCTCCAGCCTGCAGCAGCCAGAGCTCTCCATCACGTAGCTGCAGTTGCAAGGAAATGAATTCTGCCAATAGCCTGAATAAGCTTGGAAGTAGGTTCCTCCCACAGGGGAAAAAGGAGCCTAGCTGGCACCTGGGTAACAGTCCTGTGAGATCCTGAGCAGGGGGCCATGCTCCCCTGGGCCTGGACTTCTGACGCAGGGAAACTGTGAGATAACAAAGGCATGTATTGTTTCTAGCTGCTGTGTTTGTGGTAATCTGTCATAGCACCAGTGGACACACATACACTGCCATGAACCGTGTTTCTGTTTGGCATCCTCTGAGCCTTGTTTAAGCACCTTGTAACCTTCGGAACTCTGATAACTAAGCAGGGCGAGAAGTTGAAAAGTTCTGGCCATTATCTTTTTAAAAAATTTTTAACGTTTTTTATTTATTTTTGTGACAGAGAGAGACAGAGCATGAGCGGGGGAGGGGCAGAGAGAGAGAGAGAGGGAGACACAGAACCCAAAGCAGGCTCCAGGCTCTGAGCTGTCAGCAAAGAGCCGGATGCGGGGCTCGAACCCACAAACTGTGAGATCATGAACTGAGCCGAAGTTGGACACTTAACCAACTGAGCCACCCAGGCGCCCCAGTTCTGGCCATTATCTTAAGGAAATGGTCTCACAAGTTTTCAGAAATTTGCCTATGAGCCGAGGAAATCTACCTTGATATCTTGCTTCTAAGACGTCAATAGTCATATATAGATTATGACAGCCAACCATCTTTGAAGTAGGTTGATACAAATTCTGCCCAGTAGGGTATTAGCAGATGCCACCAACGTCCTGCACAAATCCCTCCCCACTCATGATGCCTGTTCACCCCAGGACTTCCTGCTGCCAACCTGTGACCCTAGTAGCTAATGCTCTGTTGTATGCTCAGCTCATGGATGGGGCAGCCCAGTCTGTTCTGGGGAATTAACATCTCGGGGAATGTCCCTTAGGCAATGGTAGATGGAATGGGAAGATAAGGGCCCCAAGTTCCTTGGTCCTCAAGTACAGCCATTCTAGTGAGCGTCTTGTAGCTTTTCCCACAAGTGTCCAGGGGGATTTAGGCCCAGGTGCCCAAAATGCTAGCCTACACCATCACACACTCTGTATTGCTTCTTTCCCTTCCTGTCTCACTTCCCAGCTATTACCGGTGGTTCCTGCAATCTCCTCCCCAAATAAGTGATTTGAACTAATTCCTTTTCTCAGGGCCTGCTTCTGGGTGAACTCAACCAAAGAGGTACAAGCGTTTTGTGTTAGATAGACATTTGGTAGAAACCCAATTAAGGACAAACATAAGCACAGTGGTTGTCTTGAAGAGTGTCCTTAGAATGTTCTAGTCAAAGTGTGTACAAAAGGAGAGATAAACTTACCAGAATTTTACTGGTTCTATTTATTAAACTCAGTATTTACTAGCCGAACTTTAATGAATAATTTGACCCCCAAATGCAAATACTAGGAAGGCAATGTGTTGGATGATAGACACTGATATTCTCCATTGGACAGATACCTCTCTCCTGTTGTGAAATCATCTGCTAGCACTCTGATTTATACATCAGTCTCTTAAGTTTGGTTACTGTGAGTCAGTTTCAAAAGTCTTGTAAATCTGGGCAGTAATCACTATTTACTGAACTTATCATAGGGATCATTTCACAGAATACATGCATATTGTACACTTACATTATTTGTAATCATTATATTGTACACTTGAAACTAATAAAATGTCTTATGTCAATTATTCCTCAATAAAAAAAAGGATCAGACTCTAGAGCTGCCATTCCAAAAGTCTCTCTCTGGGCAAGCAAACAGATTCCTTTTATATTTCTACACTTGCTTCAAACACCCTCATTATACAATCAAAACTCTGTTACAAATCCCAGATAGTCATATCTTGAGAAGCAGAGCATTTTTAATTCTGTTTCAGCATGAAAGAACACCAGAAGGGGCATCACGAAATAAATATACTCCAGCCTGAGCCAATAAAAATAAGAACATGCCTATTTTCACACCCCCTTTCTGCATGTACAACTTAGTAAGGACAGACCCTTACTCACTGCAGCTTTGAGTCCTCACCAACATCAACACCCAGTCCCACTTTTTTAAACTTTCAAAATAATGTCCCTAACCACACGGATACAACAACTAGAACACCACCAACCAAAAAACCTCAAAAAAAAAAAACAAAAAAAACAAACAAACCCAAAAAATCCCCGTGCGCTACTTCTTCAGGAAATATAAACACTTACTGGCATTAAATTCTAAAAGAAAAGAGTTGTCTGTTTATAAGTGGCACTAGATAACATAATAGTCGATCTTCAATATGAGGGTAACGTATTCGACTATAGCAGAGTGAAAGTGTTTCTGGCAAAAGCTAAGGAGGCAAAGCTAAGGAGCCCATGGAAACTTGACATTCTTAAACTAGGAGCAGGGATTCTCAGCCAGGGTCCAAAGTTCCCATAGGGAACCCATTGGTGCTCATGAGAGTTTCTTCCCAGGCACTGCCTGCAGACTCAATAAATAAATAAATACATCTCACACTTACCTGTATGGCTGGGTTTTTATAGGCATAGATGTTTTTGATGATAGTACTTTTGAATGCATGGTGGTGATTAGTATTCTTTTTTAAAAATTTTTTTTAAATTTATTTCTAAGAGAGAGAGAGAGAGACAGTGTGAGCAGGGGAGGGTCAGAGAGAGAGGGAGTCACAGACTCTGAAACAGGCTCCAGGCTCTGAGCTGGCAATCAGCACAGATCCAGACGCGGGGCTTGAACCCACAAACCGCGAGATCATGACCTGAGCGAAAGTCGGACACTTAACCGACTAAGCCACGCAGGCACCCCTGATTAGTATTCTTGATGATTACTATGTACTTTATCAATCAGTGGTCACTAAATAAAACTGTTGTCATTTAGAAAAGGCCTTGATAAAGTGTTTCGGTTAGTAAAGAAGCTTCACACATTAAAAGATTAAGAACCATGATTTAGACAGCCAAATGGGTAGCATGGCCCTTTGAATATCCTCCTTAAGAATCCATTTCTTTTTTTAATTAATGAATTAATTATTTTAAGTAACTCTACCCCCGACATGGGACTCAAACTCATGACCCTGAGATCAAGAGTAGCATACTCTACTGACTGAGCCAGCCAGCCACCCCAAGAATGCATTTTCGTAACTAATTTTTGAAAGCTGAGAGAGAGGGAGTAGTGGGTTCAATGGTACCTTCTCTGGTGGCCCTTGAATTTAGAACTTTTGCCCAAAGTGGAAAATTATGAAAATTCCCAAGTTTAACTGAAGTTCTTCTCTGGATATGACCTGTGGTGGTGGTGCTAAGACACAAAGAAGGAGGAACAATGTCTCCACTTAAGGATCAGTCCCTCATACTGACCAAGACAGAGTAATTCCCCCATAAAATATGGAAGAAAAAAGGTCAACTCTAAACAGCAGCCTTGGTTCCACCCCAGCATCTCTAGGAGCTTAGTCTGGGGTTCTAGAGCTTGTGTATTCAATGAAAATCTCGATCCCTAAGCCCATAGGTGTCATCATATGTCAGGCGTTCACCAGGCTCTTCAGAATAGTGATCTTCTTCATTACTATAGTGTTTCACCGCTTTGTATGTACCTTCTCTTGATCCTTTCTGCATCCCGATGAGATGGGAAGGGAAGGATTATCCCATTTTACAGATAGGATAAACACTCTGTCTCCCCTGGGTTGCCTTTCTCAGGGTCACCTCACTCTCATGTGGCAGAAGACCTGAACCTTTCTGAAACTAGGCCAGAAGACAATTTCAAGTCAAACATTAAATAACATGGCTGCCTTATGAGAATCACAAGAATCTCTTTTGAAACCTTTCTCTAAATCGGAATTTATATTCATATTGCATTCTTGTATACCTTTAAAACAGCACACATGCCACATAAAATGTGATATTTAACAAAACATATTTGGGAATTCAGGAGTTCAAAATGGAAAGAGAATGTTTAATGTAAATAACACCTAAAATTTAAGTCTCACTACTTAGTATCACTTTGAATATGTTTTTGTGCACATTATACTTTATGTAGACTATTCCATTCCATCACCACTACTGTCCTCTAAGGCATTTTATCTCATGTTTAAGATGGGAAAACAGGCCCAGAGAGTTTAAGGAACTTGTCCAGAGTCACACAGCTCAACATTGGCAAGGGGGGAAATTGAAAATTGCCTGGCTGCTATTTTCTCTTATTCCTCACTTCCTCCCTGATGCCTAAATATTTCCCTCAAGGGAACCTACATTTTTCTTAGATCATTATTATCTTTTGCCCCTATCACTTAGAACATAAATATTTAAGATTGTAGACTCTTCACTTTCAGTTCATTTCCCCATGCACTCCTTGAAATGTTGTGTGAATATCCCAACAGATCGCAGACAAAGGGAAGTCGAATTGGACTTACTTATCAAGCCTTTCTCTCTCACCCACTAAATATCTCATTACCATTGACCAGCCGAATGTCAGCATGTCACACATTATTCTGAGAGCAGAGCAAGAGCCCCTCAGGTCAGCAGATAATCAAGAAACAATGTTATGAGAGTTGACATCTTATGAATAATTATTTTAAAAATCTGTTCATTTCTCTTCCTTCAACTCCAGTTAGGCAAGCTGGTCCTACCAAGTTGCCCAGGCCAACTGTGATGAGAACATCACTTAAACAAGGTGCCATTTACTCTTATTCATTTATTTTTTTAAAGTAAGTTTAATGTTTTTGGTTTGTTTTTTTTTTTATTTCTGAGAGAGAGAGAGAGGCAGCGTGAGCAGGGGAGGGTCAGAGAGAGGAGACACAGAATCCGAAGCGGGCTCCAGGCTCTGAGCTGGCTGTCAGCATAGAGCCCGACACGGGGCTTGAACCCATGAGCCATGAGATCATGACCTGAGCCAAAGTTGGACGCTTAACCAACTGAGCCACGCAGGCGCCCCTAAAGTAAGTTTATTTAAAGGTTATATTGTGAGAGTGGATGATCAAAAGAGTAGAAGGCAAACAGCTCTGAATGTAACACAAGCAACTGCTGGACTCCTCCTGGAATGCCTCTTAGACTTCCTGGGCCTGAGTTCTTCTCCTGTTTCACGTAACTGTTGGTATCAAGTTTTTGTTGCAGGGATGGCAAAGGATAGAAAGTTGGTAATTACTACAGATGTGAACACAATAAATTTTAAGCTCATTATAATAACTTTGAGGGGCACCTAGCTACATTTTGAGATGGACAAGTTTGACAGTTGAGGTAACTAATGACTTCCAAAAATATTGTTTGAGCTGCAATCCCATGTTCTGTGAGAATGTGGGATCCATGCGTGTTAAATTGCCAAGTTAAAGAGGGGCAGTGTGCCTGCTCTGTTGCCTTTAGGAAGAGGACATGGGCTCCAGCCCTGGGAGAGCTGCATGATGGCGTAAGGCCATCCGTCCTCCAAAAGCTACCTACCTCCAGGGCTGCTGGTTGAATTAAAAGAAATACTTTGGTTTTCTGCACACTAATAACTCCATTCAGTGTATCGATATACAGTTAATTCAGGGGCCATTTGGGGAGGAACAGAAAATAGCACCACATAAGATCTACACACTGGTCATAATACCCATCTCTGTTTCAGAAACGTAAAACATGAAAAATATCAACAATGAAGCTCTAATACAGCATTTTTCAATGGGTGGCCTGAAGGGAGTGGGAAGGTAACTGGAACTTTCCCTTCAAGAGCCTGCTCAGGCATAATCTAAACCCACTCCAGGACCTAGAACTTGGGACCAATTAACCTATCTCCACCAAACACATTTTACAAAGACTGCCTTAGTTCCAAATAAACATCAGTGAGAAATATCCATACAAGGCGTATATGGAGGGAGTGGTGTGGAAGGTGGGTGGTGGCTCACTGCTTTGCTCTTAGCCTGGGTTGGGGGGTGATTCATTCCCAGCAGGAAAATACCTCCCGGAGCTCTTCTAGGACAGCTGCCATGGAAGACAACCAGGCCTTGGAGTCAAGGCACATTTCAGTTCAATGACTCCAGCATTGCCATTTAGCTTCCTTGAGCCTCAGTTTCCCCTTCTGTCACATGCACTGTTGTTTGATCCCTGCAACATGGCAGCGAGGAGGAAACTCTTATCTTTAAAGAGTTAAGTGACTCCCCCCAGGGTTCCAGCTAGGGGATGGCAGAAGAAGGGCTGTATCCAACCTGGGCTTGTAGTGCGTAAAGCCAGTGTTGTGTCCAATGCATAACTATAGAATGGGGATTTATGTGACTCAGGCTTTCTTGGGAGGTTGAGAGGAGAGATTTATAGGTCTATCGTGATCCACTGTCCTGGTTTATCTGGGCCTGAGGGGTTCCTGCGACATGAGGCCTACGGTATTAAAACCAGGAAAATCTCAGGCAAATGAACACCAAGTGAGCTGGACCATCATTTTTTTTGCAAGCCTGGCTGCAGCACAGAATCACTTGGAGAGCTTAAAATTGCTGATGCTCAGGCACATCCCCCTGACCACTGAATATGAATCTTTGCATATACCTTTATTATTTTTTTAAATAATCTCTGACAGCTACTTTGATGTATAGTGAAGATTGGGAAACTCTGATTTACAATATACTATCAATGACTTGCAGCTGACCACGCAAAAGGGATGCGTTTACGTAAGTGTCCACAGTAAAAGTGGAGAGAATGGCTCAACAAAGCCTTACCCAAAAGTATATCAGAGAAGTTTGTTTCCTCAAGGATGTAACAGCTGGAGAGAGCCCTGATTTGACTAAACCTTCCGGTTGTAGGGCTGGGGGACTCCAAGGACCACAGTGCCAGCCACAGCCCCAGGACTTGTGTAGAGAGACAGATGCTGGTCTGGAAAACCATTTTTGGCAGGTTGGCATCCGGCCTTTCTGGCGCACCTCAAGGAGGAGGCAGCGTGTGGCCAATTAGGTGTGATGAAAACAGACCTCTGCAGAGTAGGGGTTTTCTTCTAACTACCAAAGAGAATAAATATTTTTGAGAGGTCTAAGAAGTCTTTTATTAAAAAAAGAATTAAAGATTTTGGAAAGCCTCAAAATAAAATCTTGTGAGAAAAGAAGAATCATTTCTGAACTAAGCTTCAACTGAAATAAAGATCACTTCATGATTCGGATACCTGACCTGCCTTGTTTTTCCTGATCTTGTGGCATTCTGCATCATCAGCTGTCTTTTGAGAGCAGACCAAATCAGCGCCTGTGTGAACAGCACAAAGCTGAGAATAACTTCTCACCCATGTATTTTAAAATTACACATCAGAATTAATCGATGGCTATTCTATGACATGACTTCCCCATAACCAGTCACAAAGGCCAAAAGTGCCTCTTGAAGTAAAATTTTAACCAGTCTGTATATTATTACTTTCTGATCACTGTTCTTTTTTAAACTTTATTTATTTATTTTGAGAGAGAGAGAGAGAGAGCTGAGGAGAGGCAGAGAGAGAGGGAGAGAGAGAATTCCATGCAGGCTCCATGCTACCAGCGCAGACCCCAAAGCGGGTCTCAATCCCAGGAACCGTGAGATCATGACCTGAGCTGAAGTTGGATGCTTAACCAACTGAGCCACCCAGGCGCCCCTCTAATCACTGTCTTTTTTTTTTTTTTTTTTTAAAAACAGTGGAGTTGAATACAATTTTGAGCAAAAAGTTTTACTGGTCTCCAGCAACTGTTGTCATTTGTGTGCTTCCACATTCATCTTATTTTCATATCACCAGAAGAAATCAGAATTTAATACTTACAAAATGTCTCTGGAGTGGAATGATTTTATCAGTTTGGAAGCGATAGAATACATTACAAAGAAAAAAACTGACCCATTTAATTATATAAAATTTAAATCTCTCAGAAAGTACTGTGTGTTTATATGTATGCAGTGGACATAGTCAAGTGGCATTTAGGACTTTGTCTGCCTCCTTTTCATGTGCTTTCCTGTACTTCAGAGGTGGGAAGGTACAAATGACATTTCCCAGGCTCCTTTGCGGCTAGGATGATGAATTCAAATTAGATTCACTCATTAATACATTCCTGTGAGAATTTGGAGGCAGAAGTGAGACAGAGCCTGCATTTAGTTATTTGATTTTTATTTTTTTATTTATTTATAATATAATTTATTGTCACATTGGTTTCCATACAACACCCAGTGCTCATCCCAAAGTGCCCTCCTCCATGCCCATCACCCATTTCCCCCCTCTCCCCCTCCCCGTTTTTGTTTTTCGGTCTGGTTGTGAAGGTGTGAGGACTTCTGGAACAGCATTCCAGTGTCTAATCCTCACCTTTGTGGTTGTCAGGAGACAAACGTTAGGCTCTCCGACCCAGCTGCAGTGGAGCGTTCTTCCTGATGGTGGCAGATGTGGCCAAGACCTTTAAGGACCAGTTCTGTGACGTTGCAAACGTCATTCACAGAGGCCCAGCCAAGAGGCTGTCCCTCCAGAGCTTCCAGGGATTTTACAAGCATCTGATTCTCTTATGTTCGACCCCTTTCTGTTTCAGGTCTCTAGAATGCTTTCCCTTTTCGGCACTGAACTGTGACTGAAACAACCTGGAGAAATGTTTTCAGAAAACTAAACAGAAACATCAATATGTTTATCATATGAAATGTGGGTAGGAAAAAGGAAAGATGCCAAAATGGGAAAAAATGAATAAAATGAACTAGCTCACACAAGAGGAAATGCAAATCAGCAGAAAGCATGTGAAGTGGATCTCTTTCCAGGAACTGCTCTGCGGGAGACTCACCCTAAGGACTGTGGGAAAGCAGCCATACCCAAAATGGATCCCACGGTCTTGCCACAAGTGGTTCATTGCCTTATAAAATCCCTTCTTCAGAAAGTTGACTTTGGAAATGAAATCTCTGGGTTTCCCTGGTAGGGGGAGTGAAGACACATAGCTCTTGTCTGTAGACTCAGACACAGAGAAAGTTGCTTTGTAGTGGGAAAGAAAAGTAAAGAACAAGAAGGACTTGAAAGAAACTGAGGTAAGAAAGAGGTGGAGAGAGAAAAGCCCCCTGGTTTCAGTTTGTTCCTGAGGCCTGGGAAGAAGTATCCAGTTTTGTCTAAGCTAATGTGTGTTGGCTACTTGAAAATAACAATAACAGTAATTCTAATCTATATCGTCTCAATACTAGAAAATACATGAAAGATTATTCATTCAACTAGTATTTACTGGGTATCTTGTACACAGGGATTGAGGAATAGGGCTTTGGATAAAACTAAGCCTTCCTCTTCATAAAGCACACAGTTAAGTAAGGGGAGAGATACTGATCAAATAATCATGAGATACTGCAGTTTCCCAAAGAGTGTACACCAGGATTGATATATCGTTCACCAGGTCGTTTAGAATAGAAAATTAGCTCTAGATAATCACTTATTCATTTGTAGTTGAAGAAGTCTCTTCCGAGTGTTTGTGGTGCTTTTATCCTCTCTTTAGGCAGAGCACCCTTTTATTACTATCATCAAATATCCAAGGTCAAAAGCTTTCATGATGGAAGGGTGGAGAATCTAACTGTAGAATTTGAGACTCCAAGCATAACTGGCCAAGTCACAGATTTCCTACTTACTCCATCAAAAGTAGCATTTTGTCCCTGGTCCTAGATGAGTGTCTTTCCTCCCAATGACAATCACTGAGAGACTCAAAGGCTGAACCCAGAAATATGTAGATATTGAAGAAATTACAATTCTTATGCAAACACCCATGATTTCTCCTGAATGGTCCTGCTTTGATTCCAAAATCTGCATGTGCAGATGTTTATCATCATTTTCTTCCATGATATCTCACACTAAGGAGGTTTTGGAAAGGGGTAATAATATCTTTTGAAGTATTTTTTTAATCCATGTTTTTTTAAAGATGCTGTAGAATTTTCTGTAATTATCAGATCTAGTTATCAGCGGCTAACAATTTGGCCTGTTATAAGCTGAGGACTCTAACGCTGGGGCAATGTTTGTCCAGGAGAAATGCATCTGGAACCACAAAGACTTGTTTCTGATGACATCCTGATTCTGATATTTCCAAGATGCATGATCTTCTAGGTCTTATTTTACTTCTTTGTGAAATATTGTGTTCCAGCTCTGTGATTCTCTGTTGACCAAGAGCTGACAAAAGGAGAATAAAAATGCAATGGCACAAACAGAAGATGGAAGGAGAGCACTTTGTGTAGTTGCTGCACTGCCCGCAGACTACAAGTTGGTGCGAAACCCTGAACTAGAGGGAGCGGAAGATGAGCCAGACTCAGCTCACACCAACAAACATGTTATAGCCAGAGGATGCTTCACCCTGGTTAAATACCAGATGAATTAAAGGCTGTTGCCAGCAGCTGTGAAGAATGTCACTGGGACACTGTCTGATTGCCCAACGAATGCTATGAGTGAAGGGTGTCAGCTCCTAAGGGAAGGTCAGCGCATTTCCAATGGTTCAACTGCGGGGTTTGGCTGGAGGCACCCACAGACACACAGGTGCCAGGAAGTGTCTCTTTCTTGCATTGTGCACTGGGACAGGCCAACTCCACGCTGTCAGATGAAGTGTAGCATAGACAGTCTGGGTCACAATGGGAAAAGCCAGCAAATCTGGGGCAGGCAATAGGCTCTGGGAAGCAGAAGAGTATGTCTATGTTGGGGCATCTTTTTCTTTTTCATCTCTCCTTCCTTCCTTCCTTCCTTCTCTTCTTCTCTTCCTTTTCCTTCTCCTTCTTCTACAAGAGAGGACTAATTGTTTTGTCAGTTTGCCTTCAAGTTGTTATTATAAACTTAATTAGAGAGAGAGAGAGAGAGAGATCTAACCCACTTGTATTGGAACTGGGGCAGAGGTGTTGGGGGTTGCCTATCAGGTGGGGGCAAGCAGGTGGGCTGAGGGTTCCTTGACTCTGTTCAACCAGAGAGGCTCAATTTTCATTTGTTCATATATCAAGCTTCAGTATAAGATGTTGATTAAGAAATTATTTCATTGCTCAAAATAAAATGATAAGTAAAATGTAAGACCACTAAATCAGAGCTTCTTATTTCAATAGGTATTTGAATCACTTGACTCTGTTAAAATGCAGATTCTGAGTCAGCAAGTGGGGCCCGAGATTCTGCCCTTCTACAAAGTTCCTAGATAATGTCCAAGTGGCTGGACCATACATTGAGAAGCAAGGTACTAGATGAACTTTCTAGATGAACATCTCATAGCACCCATAGCACTCATAGCACTCTTAGAATACTGCCCATTCTTCTATTTCTTTATATTTTTAAGTTTTGAGTATGTATTGTATTTGTTTATTTTTATATCACTTTAATGAGATTTAATTTACATATTATTCAATTTACTCTTTCAAAGTGCACAGTTCAGTGGGTTTTATAATACTAGTGTATATATTTGGTATAGTATACTTCATACATATTTAGTGGGTTTAGTATATTTAGAGTTGTGTAACTGTCACCACTATCTAATTTTAGAACACTTTTATCACACCAAAAAAGAAACTTGTGATGGTTAATTGTATGTGTTAACTTGACTGGGCCAATTTTTTTTTTTTTTTTTTTAGAGAGAGAAAGCACACATGCATGGGAGGGGTGGGGGTAGAAGGAGATGGGTGGGGGGAAGAATCTTAAGCATGCTCAATGCTCAGCATGGAGACTGACCCAGGGCTTGATTCCAAGACTCTGGGATCATGATCTGAGCCAAAATCACGAGCCTGACACTCAACTGACTGAGCCACACAGGTGTCCCTGATTTTTTAAAAATAATCTCTACACCCAACATGGAGCTTTTACTCATGACTCTGAGATCAAGAGTCAGATGCTCTACCAACTGAGACAGCCAGGTGCCCCAACTGGGCCAGTTTTTGGTCAAAACTATTGTTCAAAAATTATTTTAGGTGCTTCTGTGAAGGTGATTTTGGATGTGATAAACATTTAAACTGGTAGACTGAGTAATGCAGATTGCTCTTTCTAATGTGAGTGAGCTGCATCCAATCAGCTGAAGAAGTCAAACTGAACATGAAGTCTTCATGGATCTTGATCCTGATAGCTTTCAGACTGGAACTACACCATCAGCTCTCTTGGGACTCCAGCTACCAACTCAATCTGAAAATCTTGGGACTTTCCAGCCTCCATAATTATGTGGGCCAATTCCTCATATGAAATCTCTTATAATAAATACATATACCCATCCTAATTGGTTCTGTTTCACTGGAGAACTGTGACTAATATAAAAACCCATAGCCATCACTTGTTCCTCTCAGTTCTTAATTAGCAACCACTCATCTACTTTCTGCCTTCATGGATTTGCAAATTCTGGGCATTTCATATAAATGGCATCATAAACTATATGGCCTTTTGTGAATGCCTTCTTTCACTCAGTACAATGCTTTTAAGGCATCTGTGTTGTACCATATATCGTATACCATCTACCCTTTTCTGACTCAGCTTCAGATCTTACCAGTAGCCCAGGCAGAGGAACAGGCACTATTAATTACTATATCTTCAACACCAAGAACAGTGTCTGGAATGTGTAAGTGTTAAATGAATGGTTGTTCAATGGATGCATGCAAGAAAAATGCCTGCTGAGCTAGAGGTACTAGAGAGCAATTTCAAGGGATATAGACAGGGAGAGTGGCCAAGAGGCTTTGGTGTATGTACAAGGAGTGTTGAGGGTGAGGTGACTGTGGTTGTTTTAACAACTATAGAGTTGCTCTCAGGTGCGGGGAGGATGCATGACTAAGGGGCTTTCCAATGAACCCATAAACCCAGTTGTCATTTAACCTTTCACCTGAGTTAGATTTTCAGAGCAACTGGCTTAACTTCAAAGTTGTTCTAAGAAGGTCAATTTAATTTATATATTGATTATGGAAGTCCATTTCAGCCTTAAGGACCTGCCACAAGAGTCTTAGGAAATGTGGAATGGGGACGCCTGGGTGGCTTAGTGTGTTTGAGCCCCGCGTCGGGCTCTGTGCTGACTGCCAGCTCAGAGCCTGGAGCCTGTTTCAGAGTCTGTAACTCCCTCTCTCACTGACCCTCCCCTGCTCACGCTGTCTCTCTCTCTCTCCCCTAGACATAAATAAAACATTTAAAAAATTTTAAAAAAAATTAAAAAATTAAAAAAAAGGAAATGTAGAATGAATGACGTAAAAATAATTCTGAAACATGAGGCTACTTTCTTCTGAATTAAGTCCAGTTATATACAGGAAATATAAATCACACATGTACCAGGCATAAAGTACTGTAGATACAAGGATGAACAAGACAGATTCTTTACCAAGTCTGTAATCTAATCTGTGGTCATTACTTCTTGAAAATAATCTTTGAAACTCTGAAAATATAATTGGAAAAGGAGCAGTTTACTCATGCCTGGTAGAGAGAATCTCTTGAACTATGGTGTAAGACCCTCCTTTCTCATCATTTTCCTTCCAGAGGCTGTGGGCATCTAAATGATATCATTTCTCTTAAAAAATTTTTTTTAAAGATTTTTGTTTTTAAAGTAATCTCTATATCCACCATGGAGCTTGAACCCACAGCTTCAAGATCAAGAGGCACAGGCTCCACTGACTGAGCATGCCAAGAGCCCCTATCATTTCACTTTTAGATAAGTATTAAAATAGGACTATAGCACTAAAATCTTAAGCTGGAAACCTAAGTCCAAATTCTACCTTCAATTGTGCCCCTTTCCACTTTTTTCTCAACCTCTAGAAAGAGTATGCCATTTAAAACATTTTTTTAATTTTTATTTTTGAGAGAGAGAGAGAGAGCGCGTGTGAGCACGAAGGGACAGAGAGAGAGGGAGACGCAGAATCAGAGGCAGGCTCTAGGCTCTGAGCTGTCAGCACAGTGCCCAACATGGGGCTCAAACTCATGAACCATGAGATCATGACCTGAGTCAAAGTCGGATGCTTAACTGACTGAGCCAGTTAAGCAATTTTTTTATATGCAAATCCAATAACACTATTCATCTGCTTAAAATCCCTCTCTGTCTGACTGATTGTAGCACAGATAACTTCTCACTTATGGAGTGGTGACAGAATCAACCCATTATATGTTACTAACAAGAGATGCTCCAGAAATGAAGCGATACCAAAAGGCTCAGAATAAATGGAACAGAAGCATGCTCTGAAATACTAACAAATGACAGTAGTTGTGCAACATTAAAAACAGACTGAATAGCATTTAAGTCACATAATTTAATTAAAAGGGGGTTTTTATATTGGTAAAGGGGTAAGTACATTAAAAAATGATCAGTTACAAACCTTTGAACTCCTACTGACCCATCAAGCAAAAAAAAAAAAAAAAGAAAAAAAAAGAAAAGAAATTTTAGGGACAAATTAATAAAGCCACATGCATAAAAGAAAGCTAATAAATTACCTCTGTCAAAATTTGATAGATGAAGTAGGTGAGATGTAAGGGTATAATGAATATAAATAGTATAATTAACAAAACATGCAATTAACTTTAGATAAAATATGCGTATAAATTCATAGCAATTTCAAATATTCATGAAACCATGGAAAATTTGGCAATGCACAAATAGCAAAGAAAAATCACAATAAATCAATTCCTGAAGCAGAAATCGTATAGATCATATTCTCTGTATTTTAATAAAACTAAAAATTAGCAAGACAATGAAGGCAAAGACAAATCGATTCATTTTAAAATTGAAAATAATCACAGAATAGTAACTGTTCACTTAAGTGAGTTTTTACAAATAATAATGAAACAACCTCATACAAAAAGCTGTATTTTGTCCCCTATGTTACTCATAGCACAATTTTAGTCTTCAGTTGCATTTATTAGAAAACCAGAAAAGCGACTACATGGCATTTGACCACAGGTATTTATACTTTCTCTTTCCCCAAACCATATGAGAATCCCAGTAAAGATATTAACACCCTATTGATTGATAAAGAGGGAGAGGAGCAAACCTTAGTTGAGGAGTTTCAATTATTTTGGCAAGCAGAAAAGCACCTGATTTAACTGAATAGTTTAAATTGTTGTCCAAATTTCTGCAGACAATGATATCACCAAGTGGTATGCAATTCAGCTCTGTACCTCTGTCAAGCTTGGCTTCAAGTGATACCAGGGAGCATAGAAGGTGCAACTGTCTCATGGTGCTGCCATGAGAGATCACCTGGAGTTCTCTCCACAGAGCAGCCAGACACTTAGGTCGTTCTCTGCTGGGCAGTCAAACACCTGGCCAAGTCCCCAGAACTGCCCACGTGGCACTGAAGGTGCATATTCTAGAGGACTTGAGACCTTGAGGCCTAAATCTGGAGGAGCTTGGGAGCAATATGAAACAACGGAGCACAAGAAAGGAGTAGGATTGAGAACAGGAAGATACATTTCCTGACACTCCTCCTCAGAATGCCGGCAGTCAGAAGGGTGGCTGACTCCAGTCTGAAGTGACTGAATTGGAAACGCTAACGTCTGAGGATACTTCAGCAAACAGGGCATTTTGGAGTCCCTCCACTATGCAACTAACTTATCTGTGTAGAAGATTCCTTTCAGCATTTTAGTACCTAAATCTTAAATACGATAGGACAGTCAACAATCTTTCAACATTTTGGGAAATCTACCTAAATGAAAAGGAAATCCACCAAAAAAAACAGGGAAAAGCAATCCCAAAATAATTTGGGGCTGGGGTAGCAGAAGAAAGTTTCAAAGTAACTATTATAACCTGAGAGATATAAGAAAACAATGTGTTGATAAATGATAAAAAGGCATGCTCGGCAGATAAGAAAGATCTCTTGGCAATAGAGAATGTGCTACTATAAATTTTAAATTCCATAGAAGAAATCAAAGATAAACTCAAGTAAACTTCACAGAGGCTAAAATAAAGCAAAGAATTAATAAATAAGCAAATAAGTGGAATATGGGAAAGAACATATGAGAACCTTGGAGGATCAATCCAAGATTGTGCCATCCCACTGTTAGCAGCTACACAGAGAAAACTGGCGATACAGAGGGGAGAAAATTATCAAGAAAAATTACAAGGAAACTTGCAAACCCAAAGGGCACATCTACAGATTGAGAGGGTCCATCAAATGGAGCAAAAAAGACTCAGACCAACATCCATCACTATAGAAATCTCAAAATCCTGTAGGCAAAAAGAAGATGTAAAAGTAGGTCGTAAGGATGTGGGAATGAGAAACACCATATTTCTTAACCTTGAATACCAGATGCTAGAAGGTAGTGCAATAACACCTTCTGAACCAAGGAAAATACTTGGTAAACCAGAGTTTCATACCTAGCCAAACCATCAAATAAACATGAGCCTAAAATTTAGGCAAATCAGACTTACAAGTATCTCCCATTCATCATTCTTATGGAAAATCTTGGAGGATGTGCTTCAGTAAAATGAGAATGAAATGAAAAGTGAGGGGCACTTGGGTGGTTCAGTGGGTTGAGTGTCGGACTCTTGATTTTGGATCAAGTCATGATCTCACGGTCAGGGAATCGAGCGCCACATTGGGGTCTGTGCTAGGCATAGAACCTTCTTGAGATGCTCTCTCTCTCTCTCTCTCTCTCTCTCTGTCTCTCATCCCCTCTGTCTCCCTCTCTCCGCCCCGCCTCCCTTTTACCCTCTCCCACTCATGCACATGTACGCTTTCTATCTCACTCTCTCTCCTCCCCCCAAAAAATTAAAAGCAAAAACATGAGATCCAGGAAAAACAAGGTTTTAGATGAGAGAAGAATGAAAAGAAGTGTCTGGGCAGCAGCTCCAGAACTCTCCTAGAGACCAGCCAGTCCAGATGGAGTCAGAGGCTGGAGGGAGCAAGCAGCCAGGACAGAGTGTAGTGGAAGATTATTTGCTGTGCTTTACTGTCTGGGAAAAAAGTGATAGGTTTTTCTTGGAACATTTAGAAAATCATTGCCTTACACACATAGACCACTGAACAAAAGAAAAAAGTATGATAAATATTAACTCCAGAGAAAAAACACAAAAGTACACAAGAAAGAAAAGACTATATGGCGTGATAGCAAACTATATTTTTACACAGTCATAATATCGTAAATACTGAGTATAACTTAAGCCAAATTATAATATAAGAAGATGTTGGGTTATATGGAGTTTCTGTAACAAAGCAAAGCATAATGGAAGTTTGTAGATAAAGAAGTTATAGATATTATCTATAAGTGACAAATCAATAAATAACGATAGAAGTAATTTTTAGTGGTAAGATAGTACGTAAGGACCAAGTGCAAGAGTAAAAGATTTATCTGTGGTTTCCTCTAAGAAACAGAACTGGAATATATGAAGGAGTGGTGCAAGGGTCAGTTGCTTTTTGGGGGGTTGATGGTTATCAACTTTGTAGTAGTAATTGATTTTATTAGCTTTGTGCTTACATTTACTTTATTAAAATTTTGCATTAATTTTTAAAAAGGAAAACGTGTATAAGCACTACATTTAGAAAACTTAAAGGAATACTACTAAACTAAACAAGATGGATGGAATTAGTAATGATAAAACTGTGATAAATTAAATTAAAATAAAATAATAAAAGCAGACTTAATAAAACTAAAACTTGTTCTCCTAAAAGCCCAATGCAATAGTAAAACTTTGGGCAAGTCTATTCAAGAAAAAAAGGAAACAAGTCACAAAACAATATTAGTGATAAGAAAAAAGTCATAACCATTAAAATGAGAAGTAAAAACAAGAAGAAAATTGTAAGAGGATGACTTACACACCCTGATACCAAAAAAAGTATGTCCAAGTCCAGAAGAAATGGTTGATCTTTTAGCAAAATCAAGGGTAGACACACGAGAAGATCTGTAACCACACAAGAAACTGAACAGTTAACAATAAGACATGTGCAAAGTCCAGACAATTTTCAAGGTCTATTCATTTAAGGTCCGAGAGAGAATTCCTATTATTATCCAAAAAAAGAAAATTATAGACCAGTCTCACTTAGGAATATAATGTGAGCATGGAAATAAAGCATTAACCAATCGAATTCAGAATTACGCTACAAGTAAATTATCCTCATGACCATATAAAAAAATTTAAAACCAGGAATCTAATAATAGCTCAAGATTAGAAAATTAATTAATGTAATGTATTACATTTCATATAAAAGAGCAAAATAGTGTAATTATTGCAACAGATAATTGTTAAAAGCTTATCATTTTAGCATCTGGTTCTGGCTCAAATTTCATTACATTGATTAAAAGTAACCTATTGAAAACTTTGAACAAACATCATACTTCATGGTGAAATAGTCTGAAACATTTATACCAGGAAAAAAGCACAGTGCCAGTTAATACATGTAGTATTCAATTGTATTTTTGAAGTTTTCATTAATACTTGAGATAAGTATATAAAAGAGAGACAGAAAAATAATTGAAGCACTTACATTTTTAATTGTAATGGTTGACTATAGACAACCATATAATTTGTTTATAATTTGTTTACAAATTGAAAAACCACAACTAATAAAAGAATTGAGTCCCATAGACAGAGGATATAAGATGTAGAAGCAAAAATCAATACTTCTTCTATGCACTAGAAATAAAAAAATATAAATTATGAAAGTTCCCTTTCCACAAATAGCAGGAGTCAAAATCATACATTATTTAGATATATACCTAACTGAACATGTGGAAGACCCTATAAATATCCAAGATCTACAAAGATGTAAAAATTTTCTGAAGGAATTAAAGGAAGTCCTAAATAAATGGAAAGACATACTTGGTTCTTGGTTAAGAAGAATCCAGAATATATCAACTCTCCCCAAATGATTTCATAAATTAAGCACCAATCCCAATCAATAATTCTCATTATTCACATGGCTAACTCCTTTGCCTTTTTCAATTTTTGTCCAAATGTCCCTTTCTCAATGAACCTTTTCCCTATCACCATATTCAAAACTTCAACTCTTTTCCCATCTTGGGAACTCTGACTCTTTTACCAGACTCCTCTACTTTGTATCTTTTTTTCCCATAGTATACATCCCCTTCTAATTAGCCAACAATTATTTATTGTGTTCATTGTTTATTATTGGTCTTAGCCTTCTAGAATGTCAGTCTCACTATCGCAGGAATTGTGATAATAATTGTGAATTATTCATTGAGGAATGCCCAATGCCTTATGCCTGACATATAAAGTTGCTCAATTAATTTGCGAATATTTTTTTCTGACCAACTGTCAACTGTCTTCTAACTCTGTTTATGATATGTTTGTCATATGGAAGTTAATTTTTTTGTTTGTTTTTTTCAAGTTGTAAAATCCACTTCTTATTCAATCCAGAATTACATAATAACCATTTATATTTTGGTCTGGGGCTTAATCATCTTTAAAATAAACACTGCACTGAAGTAAAATAGAAAACTCAATGGCATTTTTAAAAATACAGTTTGAGGGGCACCTGGGTGGCTCAGTTGGTTAGTTGTCCAACTCTTGATTTCTGCTCAGGTCATGATCTCACAGTTTGTGAGATCAATCCCAATGTCAGATTCTTGTGGAGACTGCTTAGTGTTCTTTCTCTTCTCTTTCTCTCTGCCCTCCCTTCTGCTCATGTTGTCTTTCTCTCTCTCAAAAATAAATACATAAACTTACAAAATATATACCATTTGAATAACTGAAAAATTCTTCTGGAAAAGTAAATGTTCTAGGAAGTTCAAAATAATTTCAGAAAGACACAGAACTTGCCTCATTGGACATCAAAACATAGTAAGAATTTGCAGAAATTAAGCAGTGTGATAATGGTGTAACAATAAGAAAAGGGAATTAATGGAGAATAGAATAGTGAACCTGGTTCATGTACCATGGGGATTGAGGATATGATTAA
The DNA here is from genome assembly GCF_008692635.1 of Crocuta crocuta. NCBI lineage: Eukaryota > Metazoa > Chordata > Mammalia > Carnivora > Hyaenidae > Crocuta > Crocuta crocuta. The sequence continues at coordinate 4,765,465 of NW_027529451.1, forward strand.
GGTACAGAAAAGATGGATGATTTAATAAAATTATTGCTGAAATTGGATTATATAGTCAAAAATGAAAATAAAGTTATATACCTTTCTTTCATCACAAACACAAAAATTTCTGGTGAATTTTAAAATGAAATATGTTTTTGAAAAATCATTTAAAGGGGTACTTGGGTGGCTCAGTCAGTTGATTTTCCAACTTTGGCTCAGGTCATGATCTCACAGTTGTGGGTTCAAGCCCTACATCGGGCTCTGTTCTCACAGGTCAGATCTCAGAGCCTGGAGCCTGCTTCAGATTCTGTGTCTCCTTCTCTCTCTGTGCCTCCCCCTCTCATGCTCTGTCTCTCAAAAACAAATAAAAGTTAAAAAATTTTTAAATATTTAAAAACGAGGTCAAATTTTAAGTAATTATTACATAATCTTGGCAAGCAAGTCATGGAATTCAGAAACAGTAAAGGCAATATTTGATAGATTTTGCTATGAAAAACAAAATACAATCTTCATTTGTCTATGGCAAATACACCATAAAAAGATAGCTGACAGTCTGTCAAAAAAATATTTGCAATCAATATAAGACAAGGGCTAAATGTCAACACTAACTAATGAGCTTGGAGAAATTAATAAGTAAGTCCAACAATCCAAGAGAAATGAAATTGCAAATGGATATTACAGGAAAACAAATGTGTGAACATAGTCTTTGGACGAAATTCAGCATTGAAACAAGTCCAGGAACAAGCCATAATGATAATCAGCTCATGATTATCAGCTAAGGAAACTTATCTAAACCACAGAACGTGACTCATTTGTGGGAGGCCATCACCATCATTTTATAAACATTGTGCCTGGAAAGGTACTAGAGATTCATAAATGCTGACGATGGCAAAAATTCAACCCTCAATGGGGCCATGCTACCCTAGCTAATCCTATGGAAAAAGAAAGGAGGCTCCAGAGAAAAGTACTAAGATTCTTTGTACTTCTAGGTTTTTAGTCTCAGGACACTGTTCTCTTATTCTTCTATTTCTCATCAAAAACTGTGATTCAAAATTGTGATATATTAAGAGTGTAGTTGAAATCCTATTGGATAATGGGCCAGGTAATTTTGGTTCCATTTTAAAGTCAGAACTTAATAATATGATTTTGGAAATGTTATTAGCCTCCTCAATCTTCTTGTATGCTGACTTCCTCATCTGCAAAATGGCAACTGTATTTGCTCTGCCAAGGGGCATCTTGGATCTATTGTGAATGTTGAATACTGTGATTCCAGGGACAGCAACCTGGAAATGGCTACACTATCATGAAAACCACAGAGAAGAGAATACATACAAGAATTTGAAGAGGACAAAATCGTTTTCTTTTAGAGAGAGAGCGAACACATGAGTGGGGGGGGGCAGAAGGAGGCAGAGAGAGAGAGAGAGAAAGAGAGAGAGAGAGAGAGAGAATCTTAAGCAGGATCCATGCCATGCTTAGTGCAGAGCCTGAAGCCAGGCTCAATCTCACGATCCTGGGATGGTGACCTGAGCTGAAATCAGGAATTGGACACTCAACAGACTGAGCCACCCAAGTGCCCTGACAAATTGATTTTTAAAGATTGAAATGTTTAAGCAATTCGAAAAGTTCAGAGAAAGTAGGGAATACCTTTCTTTCCTGATTTATACACAGAAAAATTGAAATATGGAGAATTAAAGTAACTTACCTAAATCCGTGCAACAGGGCACTTTTCATTTGTACATACTCTAATAGTATTTCTATTTATTTAAACCACAAAAGGAAGGAGTCATTACATCCTTACTCTTGAAATGACAGCATTTTATTTGGTAACTGTTATGGGCTGAAATGTATCCCTCCAAAATTCATAGGTTTTAGTTTTAACCCTCAGTATCTCAGAAGGTGACTGTATTTGGACATTGGGTGTTTAAAGATATAATTAGGTAAAAATTGGGTCACTGGGGTGGGCTCTAATCCAATAGGACTATTTTCCTCATACAAATAGGAAATTTGGAAAGAGAAAAGTTCAAGGGGAAGATCATGTGAATACAGGGAGAAGATGGCCGTCTAATCAACATGCAAAAAAATGAAACTGCAACTTTATCTTCTACCACACACCCAAAAATCAACTCCAAGTAGGTTAAAGACTTAAACATAAGACCTGAAACTATAAAACTTCTAGAAGGAAACAGGGAAAAATCTTCATAATATTGATCTAAGCAATGATTTTTTGCATATGACATCAAAAACACAAGAAACAAAAGCAAAAATAGACAAGCAGAACTATATCAAATTAAAAAGCTTTTACACAGCAAAGGAAACAACAGAGTGAAAAGGCAACCTACAGAATGGAAGAAAATATTTGCAAACCTTCTAACTGATAAGGAGTTAATATCCAAAATATATGAGCAACTCTTACAACTCAATAGCAAAAAGTCCAAATAACCTGTTTTAAAAATGGACAAAAGACTTGAATAGAAGTCTATCCAAAAAAAGGTAAAAAATACTCAACAAGTTATGGAAAGCTACTCAACATTGTTAATCATTAGGGAAATGCAAATAAAAAGCCAATGAAATATCATCTCATAACTGTTAGGTTATGTTACTATCCATAGAACTAAAGATAAATGTTGGCAAGGATGTGGAGAAATGGAAACCCTTGTACACTATTAGTGGGAATGTAAAATGGTGAAGTTATCACTGAATATAGTATGGAAGTTACTCAAAACATTAAAAATAGAATTATCATATGATCCGGCAAAGAAACTTCTGGGTATATCTCCCAAAGAGTTGAAATCAGGATCTCAGAGAGATATTTTCACCCCCATGCTCATTGAAACATTGTTTACAATAGTCAAGATATGGAAACAACTTAAATATTCACCAACAGATGAATCGATAAAGAAAATGTGGTATACACACACAATGGAATATTCCTTAGTCTTAATACAGAAGAACATTGGGGCACCAGGGTGGCTCAGTTGGTTAAGCATCTGACTCTTGGTTTTGGAGCAGATCATGATCTCACAGTTCGTGGGGTTGAGCCCCAAGTTGGGCTCGACGCTGACAGTGCAGGGCCTGCTTGGGATTCTCTCTCCCTTTCTCTCTGCCCCTCCCCTGCTCATGCTCTCTCTTTCTCTCTCAAAATAAGTAAATAAACTAAAAGAGAGAGAGAGAAGGGAATTTTACCATATACAGCAACATGCTGAATCTGGAGGACATTATGCTAAATAAAATAAGCCCGTCACAGGACTAAAATTGGAGGTGTCCACCTGTGTAAGTCTCTAAAATCATCAAATTCTTACAAAGGAATGGTGGTTGGTAAGGGCTGGAGGGAAGGAAAAGAGGGGAGCTGTTGTACATGGGTAGATAGTCCCAGTTACACAAAATGAATGAGTTCTAGTGATCTCTCTTTTTTTTTTTTTTTATGTTTTATTTATTTCTAGGAGAGAGAGACAGCGTGAGCAGGGGAGGGTCAGAAAGAGAGGGAGTCACAGACTGAAACAGGCTCCAGGCTCTGAGCTGGCAGTCAGCACAGAGCCCGACGTGGGGCTCGAACCCACGAACCGTGAGATCATGACCTAAGCGAAAGTCGGACGCTTAACCGACTAAGCCACCCAGGCGCCCCTCTAGTGATCTCTTGTACCACATTGTGCCTATAGTTAACAGTACTGAATTGTGCACTTAAATTCTTCTCAGGAGGGTAGATCTCAGGCGAAGTTTACCTACCACAATTAAAAAATTGTTTTAACTATAAAAGAAAAAAATATTAAAAGATGGCCATCTCTAAGCTAAGAAAAGAGGCCTCAGAAAAAATGAACTCTGTTCACATCTTGAACTGGTAATTCTACCCTCTAGACCTGTGTGAAAACAAATCTCTGTTGTTTACGCCACCCACTCTGTGGTGCTTTGTTGACAGCGCTTCCAGCCAATGAATATAGACCAGTCTTTCTTGGTTTTCTTAGTCTGTATTTTAAGGGGATAGTTTACGAAATTGAAACTGCATGAACAGGGTCGGCGGTATCAGTCCGTTTGACCGAATTAGGAAAATCATTCTGATTTAGAGAACTAGATTCACACCTTGAAGTGGACTTTTTGAGCCCAAGGTGTGTAATTTCTAACTGAAGGTGACAAAGAGAGAATGCATTGCCCAGTTGATGGTAACATTTTCCATATTTACTTGTCCTGGTTAAGCACACTCACAGGCTTAGTATATTGTCTTAAATCATCAATTGTGTGTGCACCACTAATAAAGAAGTAATAAATAAGGTAGAGAGGGGACAGTGGTACAAGTTAGACATAGACTGTCGAGGCTCTGGGGGTAGAGGAGAAATGAAGGCATGAGGCTTGATAAGTCAAACCACAGCAGTGACAATAACAACCCCATGGCCAGGCATGGGTTCTCCCATTTTTGCCTCATTCCATTTTCAGAGAGACGCTCTCTGCTGGAGCGAGCCGGACTATGTTATGACTCACTGGCCGCACAACATGGCTGCCCACAGGGCAGGCACTCCTCCCTTGCCCCATGACTGGGAGGGCAGTATGATTCCGGTGTCCTTCCTCAGTGCTGCTGACCTGCTGTTTCACATAAAGGGGTTTGAAATGGGGTAGACTCCATGACTGACATTTCTAACATAGATCCCTTCTTCAGACCTACCCTTGTTTTTGGAGATCCAGGCTTGACATCTAAGGATAAACAAGATTTGCTTCTTAGTAATCCTCCAGCCTCCTGTGGCATGTCATTTCTTATCTTTCTGTTCAGGGAACTGACCATTCCCCACCCAAACCGCCCTTTGCAGACCCCTCCTAGACTGCTCCTATGTGCCCACCATTCTGCATTCATGTATTAAGTAGCCGCTCCAAGGACTTTCATATATAGGTGGAATCAAAGCCTCAGGAGGTCTCTGGCCATCTTACCTCTGGCCCAGCATCAGTTTTCATTTGAGTCCTCGGCACAGCCCATTCCACTCATAGACCACAGACAGAATGAGAAGGGTATCATTTTTCCATTTACTAAGAGATTTACAAATGCAGACAGGATCACACCCCAGAGGCTGAGAAGCAACACTCCTGTGAATTCCTAAGAGAAAAACAAATGGTTGAGGGTTTTTTCTTCAGTTGCAGTTCTTTATAACTCACTAGCCTAGCAAATACAGAAACTAAGGAAACAGTTTTACAGCTGGATGTTTCTCGATACGGCATTTGAACAAAACAATTTATAGGGTTCTTCACCCACCTCCTTCAACGCTCCATCTAGCATATATATTCCTTAGTCCAAAGTAGCTATACCCTCTAGGCATAATTCTTTCTGATTTACAGACCCACCATCTGATTCTCTGCAGAGAATAGGACCAGGAGCCCAAGACTCTAGAGTCCAGTGTCCAGACCAGCACCTCTACCTTCTACTTTATCTGGAAAAAAAAGATGGGGTGCCTGAGTGGCACAGTTGGTTGAGCATCCAACTTCAGCTCGTGTTATGATCTCATGGTTCATGAGTTCTGTGAGTTCAAGCTCCACACAGGGCTCTCTGCTATCAGTGCAGAGCCCTTGTGGGATCCTCTGTCTCCCTCTCTCTCTGCCCCTCCCCTGCGTGTGCGCAGGGGAATGTACGTGCGTACATTCTCACAAAAATAAATAAAACATTTAAAAAATGAAAAAGAAAACAAAAGACAAACAAACATAAAAACCTTGGGGAAAAGTGATGCTTGGTCTGTCTATGTTATGTTCTGTCATTATGTTCTGCAACATTTGTTCAATGTCCTCAAACAATTAGATTGCCAATGGATGAAGACTTTCATACCTCCATGACTATCTGGGTGAGGCTCTTGAATGAGCTGTTTGTGTTCCTGTTAATTTGTTTCTTATAGCCCTAATGCTACCAACTCTTCCATGGCAACCTTTCTCACCTTCCTAGCTGGTTTTAAATTTTATTTTATTTTTTAAAATAAATACCAGTGTTTAGACAGGTGGCAGCACAAAATGCAGCCCAGGATCCAATTAGCTTTTAACCAAAGCTAGGAGACTGTTCAACTGAGCTTTGAAATACCAATTCTATCCCCGTCCCTGGAGAGAGGGGATTGTAGTGTGGGCTGCTAACAGATAGCTAGTCTTGATGGTAGAAAACCCCAGAGACAGGTGGCACAGAATGAAGAGCCCGTGGGGAAACCAAGACTATTCTCCAAGAAAAAGGTCAGCCTGTCAGTCTTTTTTCTCACTGTCGCATATCCCTGAGAACCAATTACTTAGCCAGGCATGCTGCCTGCAAAGAAAAATCCTGTGACCAGAGCATAGTCACCTCTCCTTCTGTCCAACATTCTAAACATGGAGAAATCTAGATATGGATGCTAGAAAATCCCATCAGATCCCACTGTCCAAAATAAAGCCCAGCAGTTTTAGAGTTAATACAAATAGTATAATGACTAAAGATTTACGTTCTGACCAAGATAGAGTTTCATTTATGTCCCTGTGAATTGAAAAGTTGGTAGCTTTTTCCCCCCAAACTTCTAAGAAGCAGCTAGATTTCTAAAATAATCATTAGAACAACAATAAATCACAAGTCCTTTTCCTCTCTCCTTCCCCAGTTTTCAATCTTTATCTTTCATTGGCATTGTTGTTGTCATTCTTTAACTTTTCCTTATCTTGGTGATTCTTTTTCTTTTTCTCTAAGTTTCCCGGAAGAGAGAGAGATAATATTGACTGAAACCAAGGAAAGTGCTGGGGACACAGTGGGCTTTCTGAGAGGAGAATCAATAGTGACATCAGGGTCTGATCTGGCTGGGATTTTGTTAATGAAATGTTCCCCTCCCCAGGAGGAGAGCTACAGGAGAAGATGACTTGGAAATAGTAGCTCCCATCATCAGGCTATTCTGACCTAAGTGCCCCTTCTCATTCAACCTTTGGAAGGAAAGGATGCCCATTTACTTGAATGGAACCCTTTTGGGTCCCCATCCCATTGGAGGCTCAGAGTACTTGGACATATTAAGCTCACTGAGGCCCAAGGGCATTGAATTGAGCCCAATAATAATTGTCTGAGAATCTCATTTGCGTTTAAGTTTCAGATTCAGGGGCACACAAAGAAAGAGTTCCAAGCTGCAATTTGGGTGGGCGAGAAGAATATGTCTTATGGTAGAGATATCATTAATTTTATTCCTGTGAGTGGGCGGTGGTAGTAGAGAAATAAGCATTAGTGGTTGGGGGAAAGTGATGAATAAAATGCCCCGTCCTTGGTGTTAGGAGGAATGTGTTTTAGAGCCATCTTGTTGCTAGCTAAGTGCTTTCATTTAACAAAATCATGTAACAACAGGGAAACACCCAAGAATATCTTTGAATTCCTTTCTCACCTTTTACTTCTATGTCACACCAATCCATGAGGCCAAGGATCCTTAAAGAATGATGCTACATGGGTTATTACATGAGACAAGATGATTGACAACATTTCTCTGACTCAGAGATTTGCATTTGCAGATAGCATTGAGCATTTCACATGAGGCTCCATGATGATGGTGATGTTCTCCTTTTAAATATTTCAGTCGATTTGTTAGTTTGGGGATATCTTTTTGAAATCTGTCTTCTCTTCTTTTTTCCATCTCCTACACAGCTACCACGTCAATTGTTTTTTCTCACCAAATATGCCCTCATGTGATCCCCCACGCACAAGTGTGAAAATGACTTGGTCTGAATAGGCATTTGCACAGCAGGTAAATTCCATCATGGTTGGATGGGACATTTGGCACCTTATTTCTTCTTGAATATTCTGTTAAGAATAACACAAACTAATTTTTTCCCGGTATTTTCTCTTCCTTAAGCTTTTAGAAGTATTTGTCACTAACAAGAAGCAAAAGGAAAATGTAGTCTCAGCGTATGCTTTTAGGATTTGGTTTTTCTGTACATTTTTAAGTCATTAATTGTGGATGTCTTGGGGGAAAAATTCCTTAAGTAGTCCTCTGAAAAGACTAAAATCTATTTGGTGAAATTTTATTGAAGATTTATTGAAATTTTATTGAAGATTTATTGAAATTTATTGAAGATTTATTATGTGCAGAGCACTGTAATAGGCACTTTGAAGAAATATGAAAGAAATATGTACAAAGCAGTGGTAGAGTCTTCTAGCTTTCTATTCAATATCCCTTTAATCATTTTTGTCACACCCCAACCACCAGCAAGTTATGCCATCCCCATCTTCACACTAGATACAAAGTCTGATCCCTGAGTCATCATTATCTTTTGACTGGATTGCAATAGCTTCCTAACTGGCCTCTTAGTTTCTCCTGGATCCTCCCACAGTCTATTCTCTATGAAGAACTAGAGTGATTCTTTTAAATCTCGCCAACGGCTTTCCATCTGACTCACTGGAAAAAGCATTGTTCTAGAGTCCCTACTATCTGGCCTCTCACTGCTACCATGACTTCATCTCCTACTTACTGCTCCTCTCTTCCTTCTCCATTCCACCCCACCAGTCTTCTTTTTACTCAAACACGTCAAACACCTCAGGGCCTTTGCACTCCCTCTTCTCTTGCCTAAAGTGTTCTTCCCTCAGATATCTGCATATCTTGCTTTGACAATTCTTTCAGGTCTCCAAAAAAAATATTATCTTATAATTGAAGACTTATCTGACTATAAGTTTCCTGGAGTATTTGCCTATTTACTTTGTCCATGCACTATTAATGTAAGGTCCATGAAGGTAGGATCTTTATGTATTTTGTTCATTGTTGTATTCCTGGGAACTAGAACAGGTTCTGGAACATAAAATATGATCAATGCATATTTGTGGAACCAATTTTCTCCTTTCTCACTAACAAAACATGAAGTTTATTCGAAATGGTAATGTAACCTAAAACACTGCATTTTGACAGCCTGTCTTGATTGGGTTTAAGCCTTAGTCATTAGGGTAGGGAGCTTTTGGAGAGCCCAATGAAAGGGAATGACTTGGGCTGCCTGGGTGGCACAGTCCGTTAAGCAGCTGACTTTGACTTCAGCCCAGGTCATGATCTCACAGCCTGTGAGATCAAGCCCTGCATTGGGCTCTGTGGTGACAGCTCAGAGCCTGGAGCCTGCTTTGGATTCTGTGTCTTCCTCTCTCTCTGCTCCTCCCCTGCTCATGCTCTGTCTCTCTCAAAAATAAATAAAATGTTAAAAATAAATTAAAAATTAAAAAATTAAAACAAATAAAAAGAAAACAATGGGAATGAGAAAAGCTGCAAAGAATCTGGTCGTAGGATACACAGAGTAAGTGTGGCCAACGGACACTGTTGAGAGAGGTGAGGGCCTATCATCAGGCTTTGTTTCTCAGGGAAGGTGAAGGGCCTGGCTTCAGACATACTTAATTTAGTCTGTCAGACTACTACCCAAATGCAGCTGCGTGCTAGATGCCTGGAGGTGCAGAGGTGGCTCTTGGAAAAGAAGTCAGGGTTGGAGAATTTGGTGGGGCCGACACCAAAGGCTATGCTATTAATGGGTTGGGCAGCCGTGCACAGCAGCAATGGTAGTCCATGGAAGAGAATTTCGTGAAAGTCTCAGGCTGGGACCAAAGGACAAGCTGATTGGAAACCAGTAGTTTAGGGGGCCAACAGAGAGTGGTTCAAGAATTAGAAGATAGACAATTGTGCTCAAAACAATACAAAATAAAACAATATGGGGGTGGGGGGGACGGGAAACCAAAAGCCAAAGCAAAAGGAAAATGAGGAAAAGGACTGGACTGGTGGATTGGGTGACTCAGGAGCTTTGTGAGTGCAGCCTTTGAGGTGAGGAAAGGCCGCTGGGAGAAGGAAGCCAGGGACAGGGAGACAGGCAGCCCGAGTGAGCCTAACTTGAAAAGTGTGGTGACAGGGAGCCCCTACATGGAGAGGCGGCAGGGTCTAAAAGCTTTGTTTAATTCTGTGTCTTTATTTTTTTTTATTTTTTATTTTTTTATGTTTTATTTATTTCTAGGAGAGAGAGAGAGAGACAGCAGGAGCAGGGGAGGGTCAGAGAGAGAGGGAGTCACAGACTGAAACAGGCTCCAGGCTCTGAGCTGGCAGTCAGCACAGAGCCCGACGCGGGGCTTGAACCCACGAACCTCAAGATCATGACCTAAGCGAAAGTCGGACGCTTAACCGACTAAGCCACCCAGGCACCCCTAATTCTGTGTCTTTAAAGGAGACCTTTATGTTTGAAAGTAAAGGCAAAGAAATCAAGTATAAGAAAGATTGATGCTATGGGGAAGGAAAGAGATGAATGAAGGAGTTTACAAAGAAGATCTGCCGCTTTGAGGCAGAGAGAATGTTAAGGGCTCAGAGATATTTTCAAGGTGGAAAATGAGAAATCACCTTTGGAAGGAGATGGCTTTATCCGTTCAATAAGAGGTGGACATCTGCTAAGAAATGAGTTAAAGAGAAGTGGATGGAGATTAAGAAGAACAAAGACGTTTTCTGTGGCTCCTGGGGAGGGCGTCTTGGCAAACATGTTAATTTCATAGTTACTAAGTAGTTTGTGGTGGTGATGATGTATGCAGAAAGGAAGAAGAGTAATTTCAAATTGGAACAGGAAATCCAATTGCTGCTCAAAGCCAGCATTAAAGTTAATCCTAAACTTTAACTTTCATCAATTCAGAATCAATTAGAATTCTTTAATGAGGTCAGGAAAATGTGGCCTCAGAGAAAGAACTAGAAAAATCTCAGGCAAAATCAGTGGAAGTAACTTTCAGAGGGGAGGCAATTCATACTCGTCTGCATTCTCAATAGTGATGGAACTAAAATATAAGCTCCATGAAAGTAGGCACTTTGCTTTACTACTGTATTTCCAGCACATAGACTAGCAAGGCACACAGGAAGCACTCAATGAGTATTTATTGACTGATTGTTGAATGAATACATGCACAAGGGTTATAATCATCTATTCTCTCTGCACCAAATCATTTACTGTGAGTTACTGTTCACACACACGCACACACACACATTCACTCTTTTGTATATTTTATACAGTTTCTCTTCTTATAAAGTTTATTTATTTAGAGAGAGAAAGAGAATATACATGAGCACTTGCATGTGCGAGTGGGATAGGTGGAGAGAGAGAGGGAGAGACAGAATCCCAAGCAGGCTGTGAGCTGGCAGTGTAGAGCCTGATGGGGCTGATCTCACGAACCATGAGATCATGACCTGACCCCAAATCAAGAGTCAGATGCTTAACTGATGGAGCCACCCGGGCACCCCTACTTTATAAAGTTTCTTAAAGGACGGAAGTGCTCCTTCTTGAATTGAGTAGCCTAGGCACCCCTCAGTGGTTCTGCCTAAGTGATTCCAGGTGAGGATGGTTGATGGGACTCCTGAATTTCACCTTTGCTCAGGAGCACAAGAGCTTAAAGAAGACTTGGAGAAGAAGCCTTTGAGTGGAGAAGCTAATGCCAAAATGAAGACTTAATCAGCTTAACGATAACTCACAACCCTCAGACCAACTCAAAATGAAGACTTAGAGATGACAAAAGGACCATAAAGATCACCTACAACTCAATCTGTTAGAACTTTTACAGAACAACAGAATCTTATGATAGACATTGTTTTACACCTTTTTCTGTTAACTTAATAGCATCCTGGCCACGTTTTCAGATCTGTAAATGTGGATCTACCTCATGATTTCCTATTGGCGTTGCACCATCATATGAGTGTACCATAATTTATTCAGACATTCTGTTACTGATGGGCATTTTCACAGTTTCTGTTACAGCCTCTGCTTCAGTGAGCAGGTTTGTACACATATCTTTTTAGGCTTGTGACACTTGAGACACGAAGAAATCCCAAAGTTAGCTATGTCACTGGCAACTTTTTCTTCAAGACAGTATAGCCAGTAAGTCCTTAGAAACCTGCAGATGCCTCTTTTCCAGAACTTTTGCCCACATTCTTAGTAATCTTTTTAAATTTTAGCCACGGAGAAGCAAAATGCTAGGGGCACCTGGGTGGCTCTGTCCGTTGAGCGTCTGACTTTGGTTCAGGTCATGATCTTGTTGTGCGTGAGTTCGAGCCCTTCATCAGGCTCTGTGTTGATAGCTCAGAGCCTGGAGACTGCTTTGGATTCTGTGTTTCGCTTTCCCTTTGCCCCTCTTCACCTAGCACTCTATGTGCCCCCTCATCAAAAATAAATAAACATTAAAAAAATTCATAAAATTTGTGTCTCCTAAAAATAAAATAAAACTTAAATTAAATTTGTATTTCTTTAGTTATAGCCAACGTTTACCATCTTTTTCTATATTTGTTGTCATTTGTGTTTATTTTTGTGTAAACTTTCTGTTCAGATTTATCACTCAATTTTCTATTAGATTGGCTTTTCCATATCTACATCTGTATCTATATCTACATTTATATATTATATATATTTGTATATCCTATGTTTATATAAATGCATTTTGTTTTTTAACTAACCCTTTATATGTCATAGATTGCTAATGTTTTCTCCTGGTCTGTCATTTTCATTTTTGTGTATGTATTCTTTGTTTTAATAATGTTTTTAATATTCATATAATTCTATTTATTACTGTTTTTGCTGATTTTGAATTTTAAACTTTCCCAATACCAAACTTAAAAATTATTTTCTATACACTTTCTTCTAATACTTTTATTAGTTTTTATATTTAGATCTCTAATCCAGATGAAATTTATTATTATTATTTTTTTTTACAATACAAGCTAGAATCTATTTCCTTAAATACAGATATCCAATTGCTTTAACACAATTTGCATCAATCCATTTTCCCCCAGGATGTAAACTACTATTATCAGTACATGTTAAATTTCCACTTGTTTTTGAGTTTCATCAGATTCTGCTCCAATAATTGGTTTATCTGGTAGTGCTAATCTTTCATTATAATTCATTTTCTAAACTATATTGGCTATTCTCACTCATTTATTCTCCCAAGGGACTCCAGAATCAGTTTGTCATGTTAAAACTCACATATATGAAACAATTAAGGTTGGTATAGAATCATATTAAATTTATATATTTAGTATTTCCATTGATCATATGGCATATCTATTTATTCAAATATTATTTCATGTCTTTCAGTACAAAATTGGTACTTTTATTGTCCTTTTTGGCACCACTTTATACTAAGGAACTAACACTGTGTTAATAGAGTTTTTTAAATGTTGAATCATGTTTAAAAATAGCGTCATGCTTTTAATTACTTTCTGCATTTGATTTGCTGATGTTTTGTTTAGAAATTTTTGTACATATGTATATATATATATATAAGCGCTAACCCAGCAGCCGATTTCTTTCAGTGTTAATATTTTTAGCTTTGATGTAAGTGCTCTGTTGGCTTTGTCGTCTAAGTAACATGGAAATTACCTGTTTCTGGAGGGTTAGGTTTACTCTGAGCCTGGCACCCTTTCAAAGAGTAGATCTTTGACAAACCTCAATTTCCTGTTTGGATTTTAGACAATTTATCTTATCTATCTTTTCCTGAGTGTTTTCCCCGTTTTATTTTGACTATTTTCATGCAGTCTTGACTTTCAAATTTTTGTAAAAGGAACACAAAATAATTACTTCAAATTTTGGAAACTACTTCACAACTGTTGTATTTCTTTCCTATTTCATTCCTCATATAATATTGTCTTTTTTTTTCCTCTTTTATAGTTTTCCTTAGTACATCAAGTATTTATCCATTATATTCAGGTATTTGAAAAAGCTTATCTTAGTTTCATTTATTAATTTTATTTTTAAATTTTTAAATATATTTTTATATTTCATTCTAATTTTAGCTTTAAATGAATTCTTTCCTTCTATTTTCTTTTGGTTTATTTTATATTTTCTTCCTTCTATTCCTAGTTTGTGAAGAGTTTTTACGATAATTGCATGTTAGATTTTATCAAAACCTTTTTCTGTACTTATTTTGAGATGATCATATGATTTTTATTTTTTATCTGTTAATATGGTGTCACTGGTTTTTAGATGTGAAGCCTACATGGCCCAGGAAGGGCCTCAATGGATTATCCTTTTCTGTATTGTTGAATTTAATTTGCTAATTTTTTAATGTTTTTTATTTATTTCTGAGAGAGCGAGAGACTGCATGAGCAGGGGAGGGTCAGAGAGAGAGGGAGACACAGAATCTGAAACAGGCACCAGGCTCTGAGCTACCTGTCAGCCCAGACTCCGACACGGGGCTCAAACCCATGAACCGTGAGATCATGACCTGAGCCGAAGTCAGGTGCTTAACTGACTGAGCCACCCAGGCGCCCCTAATTTGCTAATTTTTTAAAAGTTTCCTTTTCTATTCATATGGGATGTTGGTGTGTAGTTTTCTTACAACATCTTTGATTTAGTATTAAAGTAATGCTGGCTTCATAGAATGGATTTGGAAGGGTTTATTCTCTTGTAATTTCTGAAAGAATTTGTGTAGAGTTGATGTTACTTCTTCTTTAAATATTTGATAGAATTCACTAATGAAGTCATTTGGCCTGATTTTTCTTTGGAGGAAGTTTGTTAACTGCAAATCAAATTTGTTTTGTCAATAATGGTGATCATAATAATGCCTAATCTATTTTATTGCTTATTATGTGACAGACATTGTGAAATTTATGTCAGAGCTTACAACATTCTTATGAAGTTTGTGGTATTATTCTCTCATTTTTAGAAAAAGTAACTATCTCTTAGGGAAGCTAAGTAAGTTGCCAAAAGCACACAGTAAATAATAAAGCAAGGCTTAAAATTTATTATGTCTTTCCTACAGAATCCATTAAGCACATATTGATGGCAAATTTTTCATTTTAGTAATAGGCGGTGAGTAGGAAGTATAGTATCTAATTCCTTTGTGTACGCATTCATCTATTCATTTCTTGCTGTCATTCAACAAGTATGTTAAATGCTTGCCCTGGGGCTTTACCACATGGCAGTTCTCTACGTACTAGGCATGCTTATTAGAGACCCAAGAAAAGAGGTAGGGATAAAGGACAAGTTATTGAGGATGACTGTAAATATCTTCTATATACATTCAGAGAAAGATTTTCTACATGGATCCTCAGGAATGCTTACCTCTGTCAGTATTACAGTATTTCGATCAACTTCTTTCCTATCTAACTCTTTCCTGCACTCTTTCTAACCCTAGTCACGTGCCTCGTGCTTAAGAAACCTTTTTTACCTGGATACCAGGTCAGTTTGGTACCACCAATAAAATCATGTCATTCCTTGACAAATAAAGACAGAAAGTAAACACTGTTAGACTCTGTATGCCAGCTGCCACACTAGGGCAAACCAAAATTCTCTGATGTGGAATTTTCAAGAAGCGATTGAAACTAAGTCTACATAATTTCCTTAGCAATCAAAAAGACAGACACCCCCCAAACCCTGGCCCCACCCAACACTTTTTGTTTTCTCACCAACAGTCCTGAAGTATTATAGACTGACAGATGTCTGACGTTTATCATCTTGCTATGTACGGTAGAGATAGAATAAAATCATCTGTGTAGCTCCAAGGAGATTCTCAACTGTATTTTTTTTCTTTCACTTGAAACCAGTTGTTCCTTTACTTTAAATATTTTTTTCAGTTGGGTTAAAGGGAGCTAGAAAATGTTCTTACACTTAAAAAATTGTTGTTGCCAGGAGGGTTTTTCCCAGTTTGAAAAATAATGCAGTGTGCCTCCAAACAAATGCATCACAGGAACTGGAAGCCAAGAGACTAAAAACATACAAACCAAAAACAAAATAAAAAAACCACCCAGTCCCAACATCTGTTTGGGTATATGTCCATGCTTGGTAGAAAAAATTAGGCCCATATCTGTTATCGCTTTCTTGAACCATATTATGGGATCTATGTTCTGGTAGGTCTGATCGGAAAGCAGGACCCAGGAGGAGACAGCATTGTGCTTGTGCCCAATGACTCCTTGGATTGTCAGAAACTTGGCTTTAAGCTACAGATTCCAGGGACATCTGGGTGGCTCAGTCAAGTAAGTGTCTGACTCTTGATTTTGGTTCAGATCATTATCTCATGGTGTGTGATCAAGCCCCACCTCAGGCTCTGCACTGAGCACGGAGCCTGCTTCAGATTCTCTCTCCCTCTCTCTGCCCCTTTACCCTACTAGCACTCCCTCTGTCTCAAAATAAATAAATAAATAAACATTGGAAAATAAGATATCATTAAGTTACGAACTCTACTCTTAAATCTCCTAAGCAAACTAGTATAATCAGATAGTGATATACACAACTTTAAAGTATAAGGGGCCTTTAAAAAAAAAGTGACATCATGTTATAAATGAAGGAACTGAGGTATAAAAAGCCTTCTTAATTCAGCCAAAATCCAACTTCTAGGTAGTAGTAGAACTCAGACCAGAGCTAGATCTCATGACTGAGACAATATATATTTTCCTCTACACCACACAACTTTTAAACAGGTAAGAAAGTTGGAAGCATAAGAATGATGCTGGAAAAAAGTCAAGTTTCTTTGGTTTTCTGTGTACCTGAAGACTGTAGACTCTGCCTTACTCCAACTCACAAAGAACTTTTCTCTTTTAGTTTTCTTTCTTTCTTCCTTTCTTTCTTTCTTTCTTTCCTCCCAGAGAGATAGAGGGAGCATGTGTATGGGTGAGTGGGGGAGGGCAGAAGGGGAGAGAGAGAGAGAATCTTCATAGAGCCCAACTTGGGGTTCAATCTCATTACCATGACATCATGACTTAAGCGGAAATCGAGTTAGACACTCAACCAACTGAACCATCCAGGAGCCCATATTTCTTTTTCTTAATTAAGTTTTTAATTTTAATTCCAGTATAGTTAACATACAGTGTTATATTAGTTTCAAGTATACAGTACAGTGATTCAACATTTCTATACATTACTCAGTGCTCATCATGGTAAGTGTACTCTTAATCCCCATCACCTATTTTATCCATGCCCCCACACCCACGTCCCCTCTGGTAACCACCAGTTTGTTCTCTATGGTTAAGAGTCTCACACAGAATTTATATCAAGTAATGAAAGATGTGGTATGAGGCAAACTTGAAAAGATATGCATCATCAGGATATGGTAATAAAACTTCTGGATATTAAATGAAATAATACATATAAAACTACATAGAGCTTAATAGATGCAAACAGTACCTGGAACATACAGGCATTACTGAATACTTGTCACATCAAAGAACATTTATCTCTCTTCCCAGCTATGTTGAAAGTCAAAGAAGCTGTCTCTCAGAGGAGTACATTTCCGTAGGCAAGAATGTGTCCATTGTGCAAACTTAAACTTACAGCTCACTAACTGGGACTCCTAATTTTTAGTTAGTCACTGTTGGCAGATGGACAGGGCTGGGCTCTCTCTGGTGATGAAGACGCACAACTGGACTTCTGTTTGTGTGGTGATGGAGACGGCCAGGGGCCTGCTTCATCAGCTGACTGCTGCTACCACACTACTGCATAACACACAACCACAAAGCTATGGTGAAACCAATTCATTGACAGAGTAGAGGGGAGGAAGATAAGACACCAAGGGGAAAGGGTAAGAAAGGAGGATGAGGTCTTTAAGGGAATGTTTTCATGGAGGAGTAAGACAGGATTAGAATTTTACTCTCTCTTCCTTTCAAGAACTAAAGGCACTGAACCATATTAGAAACAAGTATCACCAATCATGGTCTCCATCTCTTCAAAAGGCAGTGACTAAGAAGACTACATAGAGAAAACTGTAATTCTGTGTGCCCTGTCATGTTGTATATGGGGTTGTGAACACAGGTTTATAAATCATGAAGATATGAGTCTGAATACTGGTTTCTGACTTAGTAGACTTTGCACAATGTATCAGTAAGCCTTGATTGTCCTCTTTGTAAAATGGCACCTTCCAATATTTGTTTTTAGCTGCTAAAACATCACCAAGTTACACCAGATCCATTCCTCTTGAAAGTCCTACCACAAGCCTGACTTTCATGGATGGAGACAGTATCTCATCAGACTAACCTCACTCCACTTTAGTTTCTCTCTTTTTCTTTTGGCTGACAATTTGATGGTCACCATTGCCTGTGGCAGCACATAGATACGTAGTAGGAATTCTGTAAATTCTACCTAGCCCTCTGTGGTTACACTGCAAGAAAATACTTGAAGAGCAAAGTAGGTCACTATCTAAAAGAAGCTGGAGAGTTGGCAGGTGGGTAGGTAGCCAGGGAAGGGGTGACGTTCACCTGGGTGAAACAATAATGGAAAATGGTTGACAGTGAGAAGTGATAAGACAGTGTCAATAGCTCTTCTAAAACTTTCTAGGCCCATGACATTATTTGTAGCAAACAGACCTATGAAGCGAGAAATCAGTGAACATTTGCTAATCATATCGGAATAACAACCCAGTAAAAACGAGCAACAATCAAGGATTATATCTGCCATACTAAGGCTGATTTGGGAGTTTTACTGACTTGATCTAAATGTAGTCCAAGTATAAAATATTATGGTGCCTATAATAATGCATGAGTCAGGAAACATTATTTTAACTTTAAAGTTTTTATTTTGGGGGCAGCTGGGTGCCTCAGCTGGCTTTCGACTTGGGCTCAGGTGATGATCTCACTGCTCCTGAGTTCAAGCCCCACATTGAGCTCTGTGCTTACAGCTAGGGGTCTGGAGCCTGCTTTGAGTTGTGTGTCTCCCTTTCTCTCCCTGCCCCTCCCCTGCTTGTGCTCTCTATCAAAATTAAATAAACGTTAAAAATTTTTTATTTGACGTCACTGTAGAATCATATGCAGTGTTAAGAACTGTAGATTCAGGGGCACCTGGGTGGCTCCGTCGGTTAAGCACCCGACTTTGGCTCAGGTCATGATCTTTCAATTCTTGGGTTCAAGCCCTGCATTGGGTTCTGTGCTGACAGCTCAGAGCCTGAAGCCCGCTTCAGATTCTGTGTCTCCTTCTCTCTCTGCTCCTCCTCTGCTCACACTCTTTCTCTCTCTCTCTCATAAACAAACATTAAAAAAGAATTATAGATTCATATGCAGTTGTAAGAAGTAGTACAGACAGAGCTCATGTAGCCTTTATCCAGTTTCTTTCAATGGTAACAACTTGCAAAGCTATGGTATAACATTACAACCAGGATATTGGCATTCCTGTAGTCAAGATACAGAACAGACCCATTACCACAAGATGCCCTGGGTTATCTTTTTACAGTCACACCCACTCTTGTATCCCCAATCTCTCCTTAGCCCCTGGTCTCATTTCTATAATTTTATTATTTCAAATGTTATACATTTAGGAACATACAATGGAAACAAGATAACCTCTTGTGATTGGCTTATTTACTCAGCACGATTCTTTGGATTTTCAACCAAGTTGTTGGGTAAATTGATACTTCATTGCTATTTATTGCCAAATAGCCTTCAATGGTACAGATGAATCACAGATTGTTTACCCATTCGCCAGTTGAAGGACATCTGAGTTGTTTCTAGTCTGGAGATATGATGAATAAAACTGCTATAAATATTCTTGTACAGATTTATGTGAATACAAGTCTTCGTCTCTCTAGATGAATGCTCAGGCGTGCAGTTGCTGAGTTATATCGTGGTTACATGTTTAATTTTTTTAAAGCCCATCAAACTGTTTTCCAGAGCTTCTGAACAATTTTACATCCCCATCAGCAATGAATGAGTCATCCAGTTTCTCCACATCCTGCCAGCATTTGGCATTGTCACTATTTTTTATTTTAACCATTCTGATAAGTGTGGTGATATCTCATTGCAGTTTTAATTTGCATTCCCTAATGGCTAATAATGTGGAGCATCTTTTCATGTGCTTATTTGCCATCTGTATATCTTTGGTGAAATGTCTCTTCATATTCTTTCCCCATGTTCTAATTGGATTGTTTGCTTTTTTACTGTCGAGTTTGAGTTTTGAAAGCAATTTCTATATTCCAGAGGCTAGCCCTTGTCAGAATCATGGTTTGCAAATATATTCTCTCACACCATAGTTTGTATTTTCATTTTCTTAGCAGAATCTTTTGCTGGGCAAAATGGTTTAATTTTGATGGAGTAAAATTTATGTTTCCCTTTGTGGATCATGCTTCTGGTGTCAAGTCAAATAATTCTTCCTGGTCTCAGATCTCAATGTTTTCCTCTTGTTTTTTTCCTTAAAATTTTATAGTTTTGCATTAAAATCCACAGTGAATTTTGAGATAATTTTTGTAAGGTGCAAAATTTAAGTAAATGTTTGGGTCTTTTTTTTTACACCCTTTTTAAAGCTTATTTATTTATTTTGAGAGACAGAGACAGAGAGACAGCAAGGGGGGAGGGGCAGAGAGAGAGGTAGAGAGTGAGAATCCCAAGCAGGCTCCATGCTGTCAGCACAGAGCCCCACGTGCTCAATCCCACAAACCAAGAGATCATGACCTGGGCTGATGTCATGAGTGGGATGCTTAACTGACTGAGCCACACAGGCGCCCCAGGGTCTTTTTATCATTTTTTTCTAAAACTATGTATTGCTCAGTGCCACTTGCTGAGAAGGCTAACCTTGTTTCATTAGATTGTTCTTGTATCTTTGGGAAAAAAAAAAAAAACCCAGTTTGGCATAGTTGTGTGGGTTGTATTCTCCCTCTAGATTTTTTACTCTATTTCACTGATTCCTGTCCATTTGCCTCTGTCAATATTGAGTAGTCTCAATTACTGTAGCTGTAACAAGTCTTAATAATGGATAGATTGCTTCGATCCACTTTATTTCTCTATGTCAATATTTTTTTAGCTATTATATGGTATGTGCTTTGCTTTCCCATATAAATTTTAGAATCAGCTTCTCTATATCTACAAAAAAATCTTGCAGGTTTTTAACAGGAATTATGCTAAATTGACATGTCAGTTTGGGGACAATAGACATCTTTACTCTGTTACTTTTTCAACTGATGAACAGGATACGTTCTCCACTTATTTAGATTTTTAAAAAAATTTCTTTCATCAGAATTGTATAATTTTCAGCGTATAGATACTACACGTTTTGTTAAGTTCCTAAGTATTTAATTTCTTTTGAAGTTGTTAGAAATGTTATTGTGTTTTTAGTTTTGCTTTTCTTTCTTTCTTTTTTTAATTTTTTTAAATGTTTTATTTATTTCCGAAAGAGAGAGAGACAGCGTGAGCAGGGGAAGGTCAGAGAGAGAGGGAGACACAGAATCTGAAACAAGCTTCAAGCTCTGAGCTGATCAGCACAGAGCCTAACGCGGGGCTCGAACCCACAAACCGCGAGACCATGACCTGAGCGAAGCCGGATGCTCAACTGACTGAGCCACCCAGGCGCCCCTAGTTTTGCTTTTCATGTGTTTGTTGTGAGTATATAAAATACAATCAATATTTGTGTGTTGGTCTTATAAACGGACTTTTTAAGAAAACAATTTTATTTCACAAATACTTGTTAGTATTCTATCCTGTGGAAATCACATCAAATCATGGGGGATATTAAAATGTACTTAATTACTACCTATATTTTGATGGCGTTCATTCCATTCAGTTTATCCCAGCAGAGGTTCAAGAAGTGAAAACTATGAGAAAATATAACTTGAATCCACGAATTATACAGCATGCTTGAAGAACTGATGAGATGTTTGGTGAAGGGAAAAAAAACCATTGAATGAAAGGAGTCTGAAAGGTATATCGGGGTGCAAAGCGCCCAGGCCTCGTGTTTGAAATACCTGAGCTCTCTGGTACTCCAGATTTTCTCTGTGGCTCCAGCAAGCCTCTGAATGATTTCTGCATCTATCAATGGTTTACACAAGTCCTTTTTGCCCCAGCAACATTAGTTGAGAATCCAAACAAATCATATTTGTGGACATGCTTTGGAAACACAGAAATCATACACTAACAAAAGCTTTGAAAGTGTTCTCTTCTCCAGTGATTCAAGCTTAGCCTTAGGCATTTTCCACTTGGAAAGTGATTTTTAAGTTTTATCATAAAGGTGAGATGTGTCTGATCAAGGTAGTCTGCCTACAAACAGCCATGTTTCTGGGGATCAGGAGTTAATTACATCACACCATGTATGAGTGAGTGCCCCTTCCATCCAGGCCAACTGGGCATTATTACAAGTGAGTAATTGCACTGCTTTTCATCACTCGCCTAAATCATTAGAACACAAGATTATTAAACCAAGACCCTACCAATTTAGCTGCTCAAGGATGGAGTCTATTAGACCATCTGCTACCTTATCAACACCAGACACAGCAAGTCCAGGCAACTTTATACCCAACATGTAGCATCTTACCGCTTCCAACTGATCTATATACTATTTTTTAAGTGGTGGTTATTTAATTGCTAGAGCTAACAAGAAATCCAACAACTGCTTCTCAGCTGTTAGTAAGATTTGCCAAAAGTGGACTGTTTGGTTCAGAAATAACCATCGCACAACGTAAGGGTATTTCAAATCATGTTGTTCAGGGTAGTGTCTGGAAAGACTATTCCAGGAAAGCACACGTGTTAAGGCCACAGATTGTGACTTCATTCTCCTCTCTGCCATAGTGCTTTCACTATGGGGAGGCTCACTTATTTTAAAAGGTAACTAGGAAGAGAGAAATGTGGAATATAGAAAATATTTGCCTTTATTTTTACCTTTTCTCTTAGAGTCCCTCCTCTCTACTTTATGTCTTATCTCTCTATGAATGCAGAAGTCATTTCTATATTGTTCTGTATCATATCCAGCACCTGTAGGTGCTTAACAAATATCTCATAAACCGATGAGTGTTGCTAAATGGATATATAGGTGTACTCACCTATCCAGGGAACGAGGCAAGGGATGATATACACACAGCTTGGTAGGTAGGAGGAGAACAGGTTTACAGGAAGCAGACCAGCCAGTTTCGCCACTCCCACCTCCTTCTGCAACTTCCAAGAATCAGAAAGTCTGGGAGAAACTATCTAGGTGTGTTGGAGAACGGACTTGCTGGCAGAGCATCATAGAAGAAAAACAAGAATGCTTTGGGTACAAATGGAACGGAGAACTTGCCATCCTACTCTGCCATTCTTCATCCATGCAGCACCTCCATGAACCCCAAACTTCTAGAGTAATGAGATTTACCCTCCCCACTAACACTTAACTGGTCATTGCTTATGTATTTCCCTTTTCATCTAAGTGTGTGACAACATTATAAGCTCTTCAAATGCAAAGCCATGATTGCATTTCTATTTCTCAAGGGCACCTGGCTAAGTATGGAGCACATATTGACCAGTGCAGACTGACTGATGGAAAGACCCTGGTTTTATCATGACAGCATTTGGGGGGAAGGAACCTGTATCTCTGTATAACTGTCCACTAGGTCCTTCAGAGTTCAAGGAGCTAAATCACTTGACTTTTTGAAGATTCCCTTCTGATCCCCTTCAAAGAATTAATGGATAACAGGGCCCTTGCCTTAAAAGGATTTTCTCCCTTAATATTACTATAGTTAGATTGCTCAAGATGCAAAATTTATTTGAAACATTAAGAGTGACAGTTTGGTTGGGGCGCCTGGGTGGCTCAGTCAGTTAAGTGTCTGACTCTTAATTTCAGCTTAGGTCATGATCTCACCACTGTGAGATCGAGCCCCACATCATGTCCATGCTGGGCGTGGAGCTTGTTTGAGATTCTCTCTTTATCTCTGTCTGCTCCTCTCCCCTGTTTCTGCTCAAGCACTCTCTCCCTCTTTCTCTCTCTCAAAAAAAAAAAAAGAGTGACGGTGATGTTATAACAGAGAGTGGTTTCTTTGGAGTCAGATAAACTGGTTTCAAATTCAGGCTCATTCCTTATAACCATGTGGCCAAAGGTAAGTTATTTAACCTTTTTGATTCTTGGTTTCCTTTTCTATAAAATAGTAATGATGAGATGCTGTGAGAATTAAATGTGCATGAAACCATAGGACAAGTACTTTGGTGAGTACTATTAAAGAGAGGTAATTATCAGCTCCGATTAACCTCTCTGATCTCTAATTTCCTCCTCTGAAAAGGAAGATCACAGAGCAATATTCATCCCCACAGGGATATGGTGGGGAATGAGGGTGGAGAGTCTTGCTCGGGGTGATGGTATACAGAGGTCATTATCTTGAGGACCCATTTTACTCTAGGATAATGAATTTAAAGCCTCATTTTCCACACTAAAGCAAACACAGAGCTATATTAGAATAGAAAGTAAAATAATGGGAGAATTGTTATCAACAATTAGGAAACTTCAGAGCAAATCCCTGGTCTGGTTCAGAATGCTTAGTGCTACTCCTGGGGAGTAGGCCCTGGGGACTCACGTTCACTCCACTCTGCTGCTAGGGGCAGTTTGGGGAACAGTTTGAAAAGCACCATGAGAAAATGACCGGCAAACCATAAAACGCCACAACTTGCTAGTTGAAACGATGCATCTGATGTCTGCGAAGCTTCCTCCTATGATCAAGAGCCAGGTGTCAGACACAGGTGGACTAAAACAAATACAGTTTTCTTCTTCTACATTCTTAGCACAAGACTGTCTCCGCCATTGTTAGTCTCTCCTTCCGTAAAAGACTTCTTCCCTTGGGGGACTGAGATTCTCTCCGGACGGGTCAACTTTGTGGATCTCATTCCCTAAAGAGACATTAAAGAGAGTTTCAGTAAGTCCCTGGAAGTTTTCAAGTGAATCCCATTCAATGTGTTGTCCCCTCAGAGAAAATGGCAACTCTCAGTCCAAACACGAAGCTACTAGCGTAGAACTCACGGGAGTGTCCTTTTGCCTATAAGCTTTTCCTAGGTTGACCGGTTGCTTACCTTTCTTAACAAAGAAAGGTATATCTCATGTATATCTCAATGTTGCACATGATTAGAATTTTTTTTGCACGTTAGGAAAGCAATTTGTTATAAAAATTATAATCACACTTTTCCTGTCTCCATTATAACAGTCACTACACACTCCTGGAAACTCCTGAGCAAACCTGCTTCCAGATGATGTCCAGGCAGAACTGGGCACTGGGTCTGTAGATTGTAAGGGGCACATAGTAGACAATCAAGGTTTGGTGGATTTTTATTCACTCATCAGATATTTGCTAAGGGCAAATATCTGTCCAGGCACTGGACAAGATGCTGGATGGATAAATGGATGGATGAATTTATGATGGTTACATCAATGGATGGATAGCTCTCCAAAATGTAAGGCAGTTAACATCTGATTTAAATCGAACACAGCAAAGACGAAGGGTAGAAAGCATATTATCTTTTAAGGAACAAGGTCAGATCCATAACCACTGGGACACACACTATTTCAGAAGTAGCTTGGGCTCTAAGTGAAGTTTCTTGGGTGTTTAGATAGTGAATCATAGGAGGAGTTATGAGTAATTTCAAACGAACCAGGTGAAAGCTTTTCTTTGATTTTTTACCCCCAAACACAAGTTCTTTTCATCCTATTGTGGGGTAAATGCTTTTATCTTCCTCTGTTAGAGACACTCTCAAGTCTAGGATATTGGAGCAGAACCAGCCTTTCAAAGTCTAAGTAGAAACTGAAAATGTCTGTTATGTTTTAATTTATAATTTCAGTGTTTATAAGCCGTACCTAAACTTTTCCTTTAGAAATATCATTTATTTTAGTGACTTTCCCGTCCATGTTATTCGGTGTAGTATATCCATTAAGAATGTCCGGGGCACCGGGGTGGCTCAGTCAGTTAAGCGTCTGACTTGGGCTCAGGTCATGATCTCGCGGTTCACGAGTTAGAGCCCTGCATCAGGCTCTGTGTTGACAGCTCAGAGCATGGAGCCTGCTTCAGATTCTGTGTCTCTGTCTCTTTCTCAAAAATAAATAAACTTTAAAAAATAAAAAAAAGGAACGTCAGACTTTTGAAGACAAGGTCTTTCTGGCTGTTTGTAGCAACATCTTAGCAACATGAATTAGTACCTGGAGCTTTTGTTGACTGAATAAATTCATTAATAAATTTAAGGCCCAGATTAAGGTTTTCACTGCTATAGTGACAGTCCACCTTGCCATATGTGGAACCATATACCTATCCTAAGTGCATTGTAACTCTTGTCATCTTTGCACTCCTCTTTAGCCTTGACAACAATGCATATTCAAAGAAAAGAGTAAAACCAATAGGAACAGAGGAAATGTATTAAAGTTGGCCATATTGAAACAAAATCAGAAAACACCATCTCTGTCCCTGTGTCATACTGGTCATTTCTTTCTCCTGACCACACAATAACAGTGGCTCTAATATGTTTTAAAATCAAGTTATTCCTTACTACTTTCTCAGATCAGATTAGATGATTTCTCTTTAAAGAGGTATGCATCTTCTCCCTTTTTCTAATCTCGGAAGTTCTGAGCAAAAATATCTGCCTTTTAGTGTAAGCCCAAATGCTAGTTGATATTCGCTCCTAGCTCTATCCAAGTCTGGAAGTAAACCAAATCTTCCCCCCACCCTATTTTCCCAGAAGTTATATACAGGATATTCTAGAATCATAAAAAAAAATCATAAAAAATAGTAAGTTTCCTTTCTCAAGTCATTATGTTTTCTGTCTGACCTTGGGATTATATAACCTTTGTCCATCAAGATAATGGCTCATATAATGTGCCTGGACCCATGTATACAGAAAATGTCAAGGAAATCCTATCTTCTGTGAATTCTGGACCAGCTTTACTATATTTTACTCATTTGCTTCATTAAGACATATTTTCAAATAATAATCATTATAATCTTAATAATACCTCTCCTATCCTCTCCCCAGCATGTTAGGCTTCCCTGATATTGGATTCTGTTTTAATTTAGCCAAGTATCTTTCAGAGCCTTGGATTGGTGGGCTCACTCAAGTACAGGACCAGGAGAAAATGCCCATTTCTACCACTGAAAGCTGACTTTCCAGAACTTGTGTAGAACTATCCTTTCTTGAGGTGGTACTTTTGATCCTGAATATTTTCCAAAACAAGGGAAGAATGGCTAATTCATCATTTAGGGCCAAAGACTTCATTCACAGGTTCAAGTAGCACTTGGAAGATCCTGCCTGTTACCGCACACCCCACCCCACCAAATTGTGTCTCTTCTGAAATTCCTATGTTGAAGTCCAGTGCCTCAGAATGTGACTGTATTTGGATATGGGCTCTTAAAGAGGTAATTAAGCTTCATTCTTCTGCATGTTGCTGTCCAATTCTCCCAACACCATCTGTTAAAAAGGCTGTCTTTTTTCCATTGGATATTCTTTCCTGCTTTGTCAAAGATCAGTTGGCTGTATACTTTTGGGTCCACTTCTGAGTTCTCAATTCTGTTCCATTGGTCTATGTGTCTGTTTTTGTGCCAATACCATACTGTCTTGATGATGACAGCTTTGTAGTAGAGGCTAAAGTCTGGGATGGTGATACCTCCCGTTTTGGTTTTATTTTTCAGTATTACTTTGGCTATTCGGGGTCTTTTGTGGTTCCATACAAATTTTTGGATAGTTTGTTCTAGTTTTGAGAAGTATGCTGGTGCAATTTTGATTGGAATTGCATTGAATGTGTAGAGTGCTTTAGGTAGTAATGACATCTTAACTATATTTATTCTTCCTATCCATGAGCATGGAATGTTTTTCCATTTCTTTGTGTCTTCTTCAATTTTCTTCATAAGTTTTCTGATGGATGTGGGGGGAAGGGGGGATGGGCATGGAGGAGGACACTTGTGGGGATGAGCACTGAGTGTTATGTGGAAACTAATTTGACAATAAACTATTAAAAAAAAAAGAGGTAATTAAGCTCACATGAGGACATAGGGATGGACACATTATGACTGGTATTTTTGTAAGAAGAGGAGATTAGGACATACACACACGCATGCATGCACACGCACACACACACACAAACACACACACATACACACACATATCCACACAGAAGAAGAGCCTGTGAAGACACAGAGAAGATGGTCACCTGCAAGCCAAGGAGAGAGGCCCTTAGAAGAAACCAACCCTAGCAACACCTTGATCTTGGACTCCTACTTTCCAGAATCAAGAGAAAAATTTCTGTTGTTTAATCCACCCAGTCTTTGGCATTTTGTTATAGCAGCCCAAGCAAACTAATACACGGTCTTAGAAAATCTAGAGAAGAGATGCCTGATTAAGGCAGATGGGAAGGTATAGAAAAATAGCGATTCTTTCAGTTGCTGAGGTGGTAGAAGTATATGAAATGTGATTAGACATAGTTGCCTCCTTTAAAAAGAAAAAAAAAACACCCAACAAGTAGACCTTAATGAGGATGAGGGACCTTTCCTTTTGGCCCTACTTACATTCAGGTGAAAGCTAGATTGATTTCTGCTTTGTTCCCCCAACAGCTTGCATTAGTAACTGGCCACTGCCAAGTTTGGGCTGGGAGGGGAGAGGGCTTCATCAGTATGCAGATGAGGTGCTTGGGGGCAGGCTGCTAAACCAAACACCCTTGTGCCTTTAACCTGATGTAGGAATTCAGTCTCATTTCTGGCCAGCAAATCAATTCATCCCAGAGAGAAACCTTGGGGATAAAAATTCACACACCATCAGGAATTCAAAACCTTACCTCCTGCAAGACTGGCTTCCAACAATTTGGAATAATAATACACCCCAACACAAAGGCCCAAAGCAACAAAGGCCATCTCAGACTTAAACACATTTAAAAAGCTCTAAGCAGATGGTCAGTTCCGTCCCAAACTGAACAGGCTGCACTGGACCTATCAAAATGCTGTGTTAGCACCATGCTTTCATCTTGATTCCAAAATCGAATCTCACTAAGCATTTCCAGTTTCAGGCAAGCCCCATTTTCACTTTCATTTGGAGAAAGATTTGAGCCAGTCCTCCCCAAAATTTAGGTAAATAACTAGCTTTTAATATCCACCAGCACTTTAGATACCTGAAATACCTTGCACATTTCTTCCCTCGGTACATACCTGGTTTATCCGATGCCCTGAGCGGATCGTTTTTAACACTGACCCACAAACTTATTTTCATCAATAATCTTGAAATTAAATGGATAATAGCCAGGAAATCAATGCAAATGATCAAGGCTTTTCTTTTCTTGAACTTTGGACTCATAATCACATTAGTGAAAAATAATAATCAAATGTCAATGTTTTTAAAAAAGGAGAAAGGAATGGATTAATACTTTCCATTAAATGCAAAAGGTCCAATTTAGGTAACTATGAAGTCACACCACTAAGTTCACATTATAATTTCTTGATCATTCACTTCGTAACTAACAAACATAAAGGAAGAAACATCAGTTTTAAAGTTACTCGAATTATTTAAAATACTCCACATATGAACTAAAATTTGCGCTTACCAAACAAAATATTGCACCTTGTGTTCCCCGTCCCGGCTCACTGTTTTAAATTCTAAACACTCACACACACAAACTCCACGCAGTCACAAAGAAGGACAAAAAATGAAGTAACTCAAGTTCTGTTTTCTTCATCTTTTTGTTGTTTATAAAGAGCCCAACCAAGCAGGTGAAGACTCAGACTGTGCCCGAAGGGAACCTGAATGATTCAGAGCCGCTGGGAACTCTTGCAACAAACACGTGCAGCTGAGTCCACAGGTGTCACAGGTCAACCATAAACTTGGGTCTTTTCCAAATTAACTTCCATGTAGACTGCCTATGTAGTAGAGGGTATGTAATTAAAATGTGCTCACTTGAAGATCACCCATATAGTAATTGTCCAGAAACTAGACCTATAAAAATTTTGTGGGGAGGGGAGATACCGTGTCACTGATAAGTTAAGAATTGTTGGTACCCAGTGCCAATGGAAAGCATTTTCACTAATGATTTATGACTTTTAAATTTGTTACAGTGTATCCCTTTAGTCTCTGTATCTGGGGAGGAGGACTTCCATGTCCTGCCCTTCATACCCCACTGATGTCTCTTCCCTATCACATCTGGCACACGGGCTTCAGTTTTGTCCCCACATGCTCCATCCTTTACCAGATGTGCCTCCACTGAGCTACAGGACGGTTTGACCTTCCCTAGGGATGTTAAGAGCTTGAAGTCAGGAACTATATCTGTCCTTTCTTTATATCCTTCATGGAGTAAACACCAACTGAAAAAAGGAATGAGCCAATTTATAAAAGGTTGACTAATTTATCTTATACACATATGGTGTATGATGGATAGGGATTTCAAGCATATTTTGTTTAAAGAACTACATAAAATGCTTAATATTAGAAGTTTTAGGTAGATGAAAAGGCAGAGCAAAGGAAATCAGTTGCTAAAAGGGTATATACTGTATGAATTCATTTAAACACACTACCAAACAGGGCAACTATTCTGAGCTGCTAGATATCAAGATGGTTTCTTGTGACCCTGGTGAGGCAGGGAGTCTGTGCTAATAACAAAAATGGGAGTACAAGGGGGCACTGGGGAGGTTCTAGTAATGTTCTGTTTGTTGATCTGAATGCTGGTTATACAGATGTGTTCACTTTGTGAAAGTTCTCCCAAGCTGAACATTTTATAATATGTGCACTTTTCAATAGGTACATTATACTTTGATAAAAAGATTTTTATTTTCTTTCTTTCTTTTTTTTTTTTTACAAATAGTTAATTGTCAAATTGGTTTCCATATAACACCCAGTGTGATAAAAAGATTTTTCTTAAGGACACTTGAGTGACTCCATCAGTTAAGCGTCTGACTCTTGGTTTTGGCTCAGATCATGACTTCATGGTTCAGGAGTTCAAGCGCCATGTGGGGCTCTGTGCTGACAGCCTGCTTGAGATTCTCTCTCTCTCTCTCTCTCTCTCTGCCCCTTCCCTGTTCTCCCTCTCTCTCTTTCAAAATAAGTAAACATCAAAAAAAGACATTTCTTAAAAAAGGAATCACAGAAAAATGCATTATGTATTAAACAGTACAGATATATTTTGACCATATATGGGAAATAGATATCAAAGCTTTCCACAGGGCCAGGTTTATAGCCTTAATCTCTCTAAACTTCCATAATCCGTAGAGCCACAGGATTTTCTTAGTGTATTTAGATTCGTTTTTAATATCTGAACTAAAACCAGTTTTAAAAACCTGATCAATGGAAGTTTTGGTTCCCAACTCCTTTTCTTTCATATCCACAACCATGATGACTCTGGAAAGGTCTCTGATTGTCAAAGTTGTAATCATTCTTTTCTCTGGGTGCTTCATTCTTCTCCTGCCATGGCTCCTATCTCCTGTCTCCTCATCATAGGCTTTTTGCTTCCAGAATATTGATGTCAATACCTTCTTTCAAGCATCCTGATAAGCACAGGAAAATTTTCTCACCTTGTCTTCGAAACAACTCAGTTGATTCCTCATAAACTTCTGGGCTCCCTTGAAAGTTATCAGTGAGGTCCTTGAGTCTCTGCATCAGCCAAAACCCCTCATATACTTCATTCTCATCTCCTTTCCAATGAAGACTCCCAAACTTCATGGCTTCCCATGAATCAGACTCTTTCTCCAGAAAAGATGATTCTGCAGGAAGCCAGTCTGTGTGGGGAAATGCCCATGAACCATAGGTGAAATGGAAAGGCACTCAGGGCATGAGAAAAGGAGAGGAAGAGAGGAATTAACAACAGTAAGTAGGTGAACCACAGTGAGTCACAGGTTTGCCACAATCTAACACTATAGTAAGAGAAAAATATTTACTGGAGTTTCTCAGAATCTAATGACAATAGCACTAGCAAGAGCAGCATCAACACTAGCTGTTATTTATTGAGGGCTTACTATATGCCAGGCACCAGGCGAGGTGCTCTACTTTAGTCTTGTTTGATCCTCGCAATAAACCAATGAGGTAGTTATCTGCACCACCAATTTATAGATGAGATAACCAAGACTCAACCAAATTAACAGGGGAATCGAACCATAATTTGGATCCAGTTTTCATCTGAGGGCCCCTATCACCACATAAAATGGCAAATAGGACACAGATAATGAAGAACGCACAGTGAGCTCCAAATCCCAGAATCCATGTGAGAAACATGATTAGTTTTAATCAGGAGAGGTCTATGTTCACATAGCAAGAGATATCGGTTGAACTTACTACTCTATCTTAGCATTTACCATATTTTATTGAAGTTGTCTGGTTACCTCTTGTCTACATCTTTAATATTTCACAATGTTAGCTATTGGATTTTATTCATCTTTGTATCTGCAGCACTTGAAGTGCCTGACACATCGGTAACAATGGAGGCTCTTAGAGAAACTCATTCTCAAGATTTTTAGCTCTTGGCTTAACAAAATCTAACAGAGCACCCCTCCCCCATTTCAATCAATCCACATTGAGCAGCAAATCTCCACATTCTTATATCATTTAGTCAGGCTGAAACTAGGACCCACAAAGCCAATAACTGAACCCAATAATAATGAATTTTAAACTCTTTGCCAAAGATCTAGGTGGCTTTTTGTAGGGAATTCCTTCTTGTTTACATGTTGTTTCAGGGGGATATGTTTAATTTATTCACTCTGGCACCATCTCGACTCCAAATTGCCTCATTTCTTCTTAATAAGTAGTTTTCCCACCGCTATGAAGTTATAGAGCATCAAGTAAAAATAAAACAACCTGCAATTTGAATTTTAAAAAAAGCTAAGGGTCATTTGAAGATATTTATACTTGTTTTTTGCTTTTATTTAATTTTTTATTTTCTTCTTCTTATTATTTTTAATTTTAGAGAGAGAGCACAAAGGGGGGAGAGGGGTGGGGGAAGAGAGAGAGAATCTCAAGCAGGCTGCATGCTCACCATGGAGCTCAGCGCAGCCCTCAAACCCACGACCCTGAGATCATGACCCAAGGTGAAATCACAAAACGCTCAACGGACAGAGCCACCTACACACCTCTGCTTTTTTTTTTTTTTTTTAAATAAAGAGACTAGCGACCTTATATGATGTCCGTTTCCACAAATTAAATTAGTAGCAGTAGGTTTATTTTATAACACGGGAGGTTGTGTTTATATACAGGAGAAAGTTTGTTTGCAAAACGGTGATGAAATGTACCTTAGGCCTCTCACCAAGGCTATCTATTGTATCTCTTTGTGACTCAACTGGTCGTAGAATGAAGTGGCTACTTTGAGATAGTCTAAGTTTTCAGTCAAGAGCCAAATTCATAAGAATCTATCACACGGAAAAAATAATCAACTCTAAGTTATCTTTTCAGTTACATCTTGATACTGATTAACAAAACCTTTGTTTGGAAAGCAGTATCACTAAAACAAACTGGCTTGATGTTAAATCCCTGTTCACAACCCAAATCGTAATATAAAATATCAAACAAGCTTTTCCATCAACCAAAGAGATACAGTGAAGCTTTGAGAATGGGGAGCGCATTCAGGTGTCTTAGTGCCCAGAACTTTGAAGTCAGAACGGGGCCCAATTAACACTTTTTTCATAATTCTTTCTGATCTTTCCTCACCAAACAGAGGAAGCATGAACTTGAATATAGTTAAGAACCCATAGTACAACTGATCTCGTTACATGAGTACGGGCTCCTAGACTAACAAGTGAGAAAATGCTGTCTTAGGAAATATCCTTTTCCAAACCTGTGTGCCTCACTTCAGGCTACAGTAGTTCTGGGCTCTACATTGAATGAGACTTTTTTCAAACAGAAAATGGGTCTTTCCTCTATAAGATACACCCCACAAAAATGCTCTTCCTCATCCAGCACACATTTAAAGATCCAAAGTGTATTCAAGATTGGGAGTTAGAACTGTCCCCATGAAATATCCCCAGGTACCACCACAAGCTGTTTACAGAGAGAGCCAAAGGGAGAAGATTTTTAGAATTTGTCTTAGCTCTGTGTCTACTCAGATATATAAATGAACGTTATATATGCCAGAGTGTTAACACCAAGAGCTCAGGATCAAAAGTTTAACACTCTGTATAGTTTCATGGTAGCCTTAAGCCTGGAAAAACCAGCGAATGAATTTACATAATAAATGGTTTATTAGTATCACACCACAATAAACTATATAATCATAGCATTATAGGATATCTTCATTTGTGGTTTTCTTTTTAGCAGTCCAAAGCTCAGTGTTCTGTGAAAATTGCAATGAACATAGTACATTAATGTGACATTTCTATGAGTCCTGACATGTGCATTTTTGATGCAATACCTTAGTAATTTGTGTCTCTAATTTTCACTGAATAAAACTGTGCTCTGGCATATCCTGGAATAAGATTAAAAGAGTTCACATTTCGTGAGCATGCAGCCCCCTTCACAGGGCAATTCAGCTTGGGAAATCATGTTCCACCCAATCCCTCACCACTCTGGTATAAAAAATAGTGCATCACCCTATTGGAACCACTCTGGCCAATTTAGCTTATCAACCTAGAATTTAGACACTTTTTTTTTGTAAGAGTAGACTATTTTCTTA
Source organism: Crocuta crocuta (assembly GCF_008692635.1). NCBI lineage: Eukaryota > Metazoa > Chordata > Mammalia > Carnivora > Hyaenidae > Crocuta > Crocuta crocuta. Next base: position 4,799,623 of record NW_027529451.1, read on the forward strand.
TGTAGGAATCTTGCTTAATGGACCTTTTGGCTATGATTCCATAACGAGAACATAACTCACATTTCTTTTTATATTCATTTATTCCACAAATATTTATTGAACATCTGCAACATGCTAGATATCTAAGCTACATCTGTAAACAAAACATGATCCTGGTGTTTGTTAAGCTTACATTCAAGGGAATAAGGACAACAAACAATGAACATGATAAATAAATATAGAATAGAGTATGTTAGAAGGTCACAAGCAATGTGGGGGGAGGGAAGTGCAGGGTAAGGAGGATTCATTAATATTTAGATATGGTATACATTTCACACTTTTATCCTTGGCTGTAGGGTATACAGTGGGGGAAAGATCAAAACATATGGACAAACTTACATAGCCAATCCCTAATAATATTCGTGTATGGCTGAATTTCAAGAGAAAAATGGAATTTAAAAAAGAAATGTCCATTGGAGAATTGGAAAGAGAACATCATACAAAATTTCTTTTCTTTTTTTCTTTCAAATGGGTCTACAATTGTATCACAGAGAAAATTCACATGCAGAAAATTAAAGAGATTTAGATTTATCACTATAGTTGGATTCAAGTCACCTTGAATAAACAAACACCAATCTACTTTAATTAGCCAACTTTTAGTTTTGACTTGAAAAGTTGAAACAATCGAGACACCTTGGATTTCCTGACAGATAGTTGACTGTACAGGCCACATGAGCCAACAGTTGAGACAAGATTCAAGTGAAGGTTTAGAAGAATCCAGTTCAATATTTGCCATTATTTATACATTGATTTCCAGAAGAAAATGGCTGGTCCTTGGCCGGCTGTTTGGTGATGCATGCTTAAGAGAGACGAAGACCCAATTCTAGCTTCTAATTATGGAAGGAAATGCTATTTGAATGTAACGCATTTCCTGGGACATCTTTGTGTACCCCATCGTCCCTCCTCCCCAACCAGCAAACTGTCACACCCTGACACCCTCCATCCTCAAATCCATAATCCATGACTCTTCCTGACCCAGGAACAAAGAGGGTGCTCCCTTGGAAAGAGGCATGAGGGGAGTGGAGTGACCGTTGAGCATATTCTGATTTTTTAAAAAAACTGTCATATGGTGAGATAGTAGTAGGTTTCAATGCTGTCACCTATTCAGTCAGTCCAGATGAACTAGAATCACCATTTCAGTTATATCATAGCTCCAGGCAAGAACATGTCACCCTCTTTATTTCCAGCTTCCAGCAAGCTGCTTAGGCAGATGCTAAATGTGGTCCTCCCTGCCACGTTCAGTAGAGTGGCCTTTGTGTGGGTTAATTGAGCCCCCACTCCATTTAATAGGCTGTTGAAGTCTTATTGAAACAGAGCTAGTGCCGCAGGTTAAATACATTGCAGTGCTCTTGCTAATCCTCTCATTAACAGGGCTGGAAAGCTCGTTGGGAGCTGTGAGTTTGCATATATTAACAGGGAGCTCTTCACTCAAGTGCTATCAATAAAATGACAAAGCCAGTTTGCAAATAGTGAAATCAACAGTGACACAAAGCTAGATACCTTTAAAAAGATAAACAGCTTAATAACTGATAAATCTTATATTCACACTTGAGAGAAGAAAAAGATAAGCTGGGAAAGATGTCTTTTATTGGGTCAGATTTAAGGCAGAAAAGAGATGAATGTCAAACCACTGCAGAGACTAGGGGACGAAGCTGAACTGAGAAATGATGTTAATGAGCCACCGAGGCTAGGCCCACAGTGACAAGTACCCAAGATGGCACATTATGTAGTTTTACAAAAAATAAATAAGATCCTGGCAGTAGCGGAAATAGGTAAGATGAGAGAGTGTTGAGCTGCTGGGTGTCCTAGGAAAACAGTGCCGCCATGACCATTCAGAAAGCATGTGGCATCAGGAGCAGACTCCTGGTGCTGAGGCTGCTCTGTGCCAGCAGGGGAAGCGGGGACAAGGGGAACCAGGAAGGGGGGGCACAAATGCATTCAGCTGAACACTGTCCATCATTGGTTTGTATGTCATAAGAGAAAATGGAATGAGGCTTTGGGAAAGAAGGTATCCATAGATACAGTGTCAAAAAGGGCTGAGAAGTGGGGCACCAAGACAAGAACGTTTGTCAGATGTTGTGATCTGTTGGCCACCGTTGATGTTTGCGAAAAGACAAAGCAATGCTTGTGAAGGCAGCCGGCAAATGGAGCCTCTGTGGCTGACTGGATTCGGAGTACATCGGGTAAAACGATATTCTCATTTTAGGACGAAAAGTCTTCCCCCACACCAACACGTCAAATGGCAGGTCTTTACAACGTCTGCTAGAATTTTAAAAAGTAAAAGCACATGAGAGACAAGTGATTAGTGGTACTTTTCCTAGGAGTGCTGACTCATACGTTTGTCTTGCCATCTCTCCCCCACCACGTAGGTACAGTCCCTACCCGTATAGACCCTCCTTCAGCAGGAAAGCCAGGAAGGACCTCTCTGACACTCGTGTGTAATGGTTAGCTCCCAGAGATGTGCGGAAGACCACTTATTATTCTGTCCATAATTGTTGACATGAGTAGATAATGCCATAAGAAAAACCCTCATAAGCTTTCCCAAGATTAGCCCTAAAGTTTCCAGCAGAATTCACACAGTCTTGTCTCTTGAACTCCTCTTTAGTCTATAGACTGGGCACAAGAAAATAAGCTTCTAAAGCTTTCCATAGATACCCCACTAGACTGTCACCTCTTTAAGGTAAATTCTATCCTTTCATGAGAGCCTTCCTGACATATTAGATAATAGAGGTTACTCAGCATAACTAGAGACCGTCCAATTTACGACCTTCAATAAGGCTGGAACGGGGTCATCCATTTTCTTTGGTTTGCCTGAAGGTATCTTGCAAAAAGCCTTCACCCGAAAGGGGATCAATAAAGATCTGTTTAATTAAATGGAATGATTTGCCAAAAATACCCTTAAATATTCCCTTTGTGAATTCTCAACAACTTCTTAAATCTTTTAAAAATGAGGATAACTGCCCGGGATTCATCCTTTGATACCTTAAAATTCCCTCATGTTAGGTTGTGTGTGTGTGTGTGTGTGTGTGTGTGTGTGTTTAAGAAAGCCCATACATGTGAGTAGGCAAATAACCCTACACTGAAAAAGAGGAAATCCAGGTTCTCAAGACGATCGGTAATATATCAAAGATCACACACACGCCACTCCTTACTGACAGAGCTAGGATGAGAAGGCCTGGGTTATGCTTATGTAATGAAAGGGCGGTTCATGGAACAGGATCACCTAGGACTTCATTAGTCTCAGTCCCCATCCCAGACCAACTGAGTCAGAATCTGCATTTTGAAAGTTCCCCAGGTGAATTGTGCGCCCATTAAGTTTCAGAAGTGCTGTTCGCAGACCTCCCGCTAGAAAAAAGGTAATGCCTTGGAAGCCTATGGGATTAAAAGGTTTATTTTAATCAAGACTTGTAGGTACATATATTTTCATCAACCTGTGTCTGTTGTAAAGATAGTTTAGGACAAAACAAGAAATGTCATCGGTAGCATCCATTCTTATTTGTTCAGGACCAATAGTTATTATTTAAAGGTCAAACTAATGTTGACCTCCTTCTACCAGCTCACATGAAGTCTTTGCCTGCATGCTGACTGGGTTAAGACAAATGAATGAATGCAATAAACTTTTCCTCCCAGCTCTGTCTAAATGTTATTATTTCAATTTATCAGGGCAACTTTCAAGGCTCCTCTAAAAATTTTTGGGCTACTCTAAAATTTTGGTCACTAGAATCAAGCATCCTACATTTTAAATCTATTTCTCCACCAGATATAAAAGATACAAATTTTCTTTAGTGAAATCATGGCTCATTTTGGTCTACCATTATGTAGTAAAAAATAAAATACGTGGGGGACTCTCATAGCCAAACAATGAATGTGACCTACCGATTGGAAATAGAAGACTCTGAATTTAAATGTGCTCTCTCCCCTTCTTTCTTCTCCTCACCTCTCCTCCACTTTTCTTTAGAAAACAAGATCTGTCAGGGAGTTTCCTTGGAGAAGCACCTTGTCATTTCACCAGACTTTAAGACAACTGTGGAATCCAAGAGGGAAATTCTGCCTTAAGAATTCCCCAGTATCATGTTGCCCCAAGTCAAAACTGATCACATTTATCAAACACCAGAGATGTGCTAATGTTATGCATTGTTATCCACAGTTAATGCAATCAAGGGAACACCTTCCGTATTCGGGTGTGTATGTGTGTGTGTTAGTGGGTATGTATGCAAGAGCTGCTTTGGGTAAAAAGAGCAGGAGAGATTATAGCAAAGGCTAGTGTGGGCTTTTCTCCTTTTGAAGAAAGACATTAGGAGTTCTCTTTCAGTTTGGTAGGATGTTAACAGTTCCTGATAATCCCTCCCTCAATGTTCAGTGAGAATATAAATGAAGGGGTGTCTGAGTGGGTCAGTCAGTTAGGCGTCTTGGTTTTGGCTCAGGTCACGATCTCACGGGTGGTGAGTTTGAGCCCCACCTCGGATTCTGCGCTGACAGCATGGAGCCTGCTTGAGATTCTCTCTCCTTCTCTCTCTGCCCCTTCCTGGCTTGCTCTCTCTCTCAAAAATAACCAAAAACCAAAAAACAACAACATAAAAAATTTGTTTTAAATATAAATGAAAACACAAGGAAAGAGAGAGAGAGAGTAAAAGAGTTTTTAAAGTGGAAAAGAAAGACAAGGCTATAAGCTATAGTGAAGGGAGAATTTCTATTAACTGTAGCTTTGAGGCAGCTGCGCACAGAAAAACATAATCCTGAAATACTCAGATTTTACCTTCTGAAGCAAAAGCAAACTAGCGTGTAAGGACTGGAGCACTAAAAATAGCAGGGATGGGGGAGTAAATTAAGTCTGCTGACTTCATTCAGCTCAAGGTGCAAATGCAGCCCTGAACTGAACCTGAAGCACAGACTCTACTCCTTCACCAATAACATGACATTTATTTTCTTCATCAAAAAATTGCTTTAAAAAAAGATTCTGGGCCCAGTTAGTTTTACAGGAAAACTTCCCCCCTAATGTTTAAAATACAGAAAATTTCTGTTTGTGACATTCCATGCCATGGCATGATTGAAAAAGAAGAAACAAACCTCATTCCATTTTATCTTGTAAAGATACCAATGCTAATGCAAAACTGAGTAAGAACCATGCCCAATTCCCACTCCCACGAATAATACTATAGATAAATCTCATTTATGAATAAGTAGAAAAAATACTAAATATAATAGTATCAAATAAAATTGAAATAATTGGAAACGTTTTTGTTTTTTAATCTATCTCCCCAGCAAACTATTTTATCCCAAGTAGGCCACATTGTGTTCCCTAGGGAGCAGACTGAAACGCTGTGGTTAGCAGACAGGATCATCCTAGGGACCAACATCCCTGGTGGGGAGAAAAAAGGAACAGAACTGGGTGGAGAAAGAAGTTGGCTTGTGATGCAGACCCCACTACATCCTCAGTAGACCCTCAAAAAAGCTCTTAAGCTAGGAAAGCCCTAAGTTTGCATAAGATTTCCAGCCTTTTTTCTCCCACATGAATCAGTCTTTGGATGTTGGCCACTTTGAGAAAGGATATGACTTAGTTAAAGCATGTCTCACAACCAATGTCGGAAAGAAGAGCTCCTTCTCCTCTTCATTTGTTGTGCTTGGTCTAATGGCGTACAGAGGGGCCCATGTCTCATGGCACATGGAGAAGGCCTGTCTAACCTAATACAAAAAGTAAATTACTCTAACAGAGAGAAAGAGAGGGAGATAGAGGGACTAAGAAAAAGCTCTGGGGTCACAAGGTTACTACTAGCAATCCCTGAGGCTTGGTTTCTTCAGTTTTTCCTTCAGTCATCTGAAATATTCCAGTATGCTTACCAGCTATACAAGTAAAGAAAACCCCCCACCCACCTAAGCTAGTGTAAGCTGAGTATTTATTACTTGACTTAGACACAATATCAGGTTAACTCAGTCACCAAACCCAAGTAAAGAACACACACACACACACACACACACACACACACACTCACACCTCTACATGTAGGCTAATATTAAGTATGAATATAGAACCAACCATATAAAAATTATCACCAAAAAAAGCATTAAAGCTGTATATGAAAAGACTAATGTGCCTAATTCGTTATGGTTTAATATTAGAAAAAAATTGTCAACATAACCTAGAGGATCACATTCAAAGAAGAAAATATATGTGATCATTTTACTAGAATGGTATAGTAGGTCAAATAATGCCCCCCTCCCATGTCCATGTTCTAATCCCCAGAAACTAGGAATATGTATTTTATATAGTAAAGGAAATTTTGCACATGTGATCAAGTTGAAAAGCTTGAGATGAGATTAACCTGAATTATCAGATGGGCCCAGTGGAAACACAAGAGTCCTTATGTAGGGGAGTTAGAACTAGAGAAGGCCATGCAAACAGGAAGCAGAGAGTGGAGTGATGTCTTTTGAAGACGAGGAAGAGAACAGGAAACTGAGGAATGCAGTCAGCCTCTAGAAGGTGGAAAAGACAAGGAAGTGTCCCCTCAGGACATCTAGAAGAAACCACTTCTGCAATTCCTTCACTTCAGCTCAGCAAGACTGATTTTGGACTCTGATCCCCAGAGAGTTAGAAAGTAGATTTGTATCATCTTGAGCCACCAAATTTGTGGCAATTTGTCACATCAGCAACCAGAAATTAATGCGAAGCAGAAAAGACAGTAATATTTCATATTCAATGTTGATTTTTTAAAAATGTAACAAGGAACACTTTCCTTAGCATGACAAAGACCAATAACCTACTTTATTATTTTTTAAATAGTTTATTGTCATGTTGGTTTCCATATAACACCCCATGCTCATCCCCACAAGTGTCCTCCTCCATGCCCATCACCCCCTTCCCCTTTCTCCCACCCCATCTGTCCTCAGTTTGTTTTCAGCATTCAAGAGTCTCTCATGGTTTGCCTCCCTCCCTCTCCCCCACTATTTTTCCCCTTCTTCTCCCCCATGGTCCTCCATTAAGTTCCTCCCAATCCTCCTGTACATGCAAACATATGATATCTATCTGACTTATTTCTCTCAGCATAACACCCTCAAGTTCCATCCATGTTGCTACACATAGCCAGATTTCATTCTTCCTCATTGCCAATAACCTACTTTAAATAGATGCTCACAACAATGTCATGATTATTTGTTAAACATCGCTTTGGAAGTTTTAGTAAATCCAATAAGAAATGAAAGAGTCCTAAAATCAGTATTACACTATATGTTAACTAATGAGAATTTAAATAAAAATTTGGGAAAAAAATACAAATTTAGAGGGGCACATGCACCCCAATGTTTACAGCAGCATAGCCAATAGCCAGACTATGGAGAGAGCCCAAATGTCCTTTGACTAATGAGTGGAAAAAGAAGACGTGGTGTATATATAATGGACTATTACTCGGCCACCAGAAAGAATGAAGTCTTGCCATTTGCTAAGATGTGGATGGAGCTAGAGTGTATTATGCTAAGTGAAATAAGTCAGTCAGAGAAAGACAAATACTATATGATTTCACTCATATGCAGACTTTAGGAAACATGAACATATGGGAAAGGGAAAAAAAAAGAGACAATGAAGCAAACCATAAGAGACTCTTAATGACAGAGAACAAACTGAGGGTGCTGGAGGGAGGTGGGCTGGGGATGGGCTAGATGGGGGATGGGTAATAAGGAGGGCACTTGTTATGATGAGCACTGGCTGTCATATGTAAGTGATAAATCACTGAATTCTACTTCTGAAACCAATACTGCACTGCATGTTAACGAACTAGAATTTAAATTAAAAATTAGAAGAAAAAAAAGAAATGGAAGAGAATTCAGGTATATTCACTGAAAAGGGAAAAAGTGATTTTTCCCCTAGAAAATATAAGAGCGTGAATTATGAAAACATTAAAAGTACTGGTCACCAATTCTTTATCTATATTTCAGAAATCCTAAAGCTCTGAAGTTAGTCTTCTTTGCCTAAGTTCAATGCCCACACTTTACTGGTCAGTAAAATCTGAGTTCAGTGGATGTTAGGCTCTTCATACTGTTTATTTATTCTTTTTAATTATGAATATCTGTCTATTAGCACACTGATTATGGCCTGCTGCCCTAGACCCTACTGTGGATATTATGTAATAACATGGCAGCACCATGTGACCTTTCTGAAAATGTAAATTTTGGGATTACAAAATAGATTTGTCTCCCAGGTTTTGTTACAGACTGAAGGCCTGTAGTGCAGCTTGGTAACATGACTAGAAATAGGTATATAAATATATAAAATCAGTAACATTGAAAAATTCAAATGGGGTGCCTCGGTGGCTCAGTTGGTTGGGTGTCCAACTTCAGCTCAGGTCATGGTCTCATAGTTCATGGGTTCAAGCCCCGCATTGGGGTCATGGCTGTCAGTGCAGAGCTCACTTCAGATCTTCTGTCCTCCTCCCTCTCTGCCCCTTCTCCACTTGCGCTCTCTCTCTCAAAAATAAATAAATCTTTAAATAAAAATTCAGATAGATGTGACATTGAAAACATTCCACTTACGTAAATTGTATAATACTTAAATTAAGTGTAATCTCTCAGCAGGACATGCGTGGGGCTCCAATGAAAAAATCTACAAAATGACTAAAAAGGAAAAACTTAAAAGGACATAAGCAGAAAGATATACTGTGTTTCCATGTAAATTGGCTGAATATTCTAAAAAATCTTCCTTTTTCCACAAAATAATGTAAAGAGATAATGCGATCCTAAATAAAATTACAATAAAATTTAATTTAGAATTTGATTTAAAAAAAAATCGCTGCAGACTCTCTTTCCTGACTTCACACTGCTCACAGACATCTCAGAAGCCCCTTAGCAGTCGATGTCTTTCCTTACACAGAGTGACTCCCAACTGGGCACATTTAAAAGGATTTACAGTCATATGAACACTGTAATATAACCAAGAGTAGTATGTGACAGTTTAAGGAGATGAGACAAGTTCATGAGTGGGTGGGGGGTGGAGGAGAGTGAAAGAGAGTTATATCTTTTTCCTTCATAGAGAAAGTCAATAGAGAATGCTTAAAACTGAACCATAATGACATAGCAATATAAGCATATCACCTAGAGATACGGGGTTAAAACACTAAATAACAACCAACTCAACACAGTATGACTTCAAACTTTGTTCTTTTTACTACCACACACATAGTCCCTAATTGTAGAGCATCAGGGTCATTGTGCTCCCCTGGGAGGTGGCAGGAAGTAACATAACATTCAAATTCTGGGTTAGGATTGGGACTTTGACTGATACAATGGGTTGTGCTGGGATAAGCAAGAAGGGAAAAGTATTTATCAGAAACTAGTGATATACGTAAGACCTTGGATCGCAAGTAACTTGTTCTGTGAGTGTTCTGCAAGATGAGCTAACATTTCTACCTAATTTTAACTTGATAAACAAGTGATGTCTTGCAATGTAAGTAGTACATGATGCTGAATGTCACATGATCACAATTGAGCCAATGGTTCTTGGAATCCGCTTTATGAGTGCTTTGGATTACAAGCATGTTTCTTGAAAAATTGTGCTCACAAACCAAGGTTTTAGTGTACTTGTTTTTTTTTTTCATTTAATCCTGTTTGTCTGAAAAAACAAAGTCACAGTTGTATCTCTGAACATCTTAGCCTGAAGAGTAGACAGATATTAACCAAGCCCTACTTTGTTTATTTCAAAGTGGCATTTGTTCAAGCTGCTCACCACTAACACTAATGCCTAAAGTTTATGTTCTAAACATATACGCAGTGGGTATGGTTTCATTTGGATACTGTCGACCCCAGAGGGGCTGGAGGCCAGTGTTCACACTATTCATTCAAAACACTACTTTATAAAACACATTGTTGATTTGTACATTTTCATTTTTGGTTTATTCTGATGGTTAAATGATAGGAGGATGGTTCTGAAACCTCGCTTAAGTATATAAATGCAACAGAGTTCAGGACCTAAAGGAAAGAGGATATTTGGTTAGCTCCAAATGTTCCACCTTTCAGATCCTACCTAAAGCTATTGTCCATAGAGATACAGGCTCCAAGGGAAACAGAATCCTTAGTTATATTTCATCTATCCATCAAATATTAGCATGTTTTTTGATCACTGGGGTTTATATGCCAATCGAGTTTTCATATTCTTTGAAGCAACACCTCCAAGATGAGTTCATTGTAAAAAACAAAGAAAACCAGTCAAACTGAAAATCATAAAACACTTAAGAGGTGTGGATTTTCCCAACAACTTTAATAGGGGCTGTTTAAAAAAATCTGGTTTTAATCATTTCACTGCATTTCAGTCTTGCTTTGAAGCCCACATTTCTCCACCTAGTTCCTCTCACTTACATGAGAGTCATAAAATACAGATGGCAAAAGTTATAAAGTTGGGTTTCCATCTTCTCAAAATCCAGTGGCAGAAAATGAAATATACATCAACAGTACAAATACATGGACCAATGGACACAGATGCACTTATCAACTATTTCAAAACAAATTCGAAATAAAAACAGAGATAATGGATCCATGCAGGTCCTCATGCACCAAGGCCTTTAAAAAGTATTTAAAAAATTTTTTTTAATGCTTTATTTATTTCTGAGAGAGAGAACATGAGCAGGGGAGGGTCAGAGAGAGAGGGAGACACAGAATCTGAAGCAGGCTCCAGGTTGTGAGCTAGCTGTCAGCAAAGAGCCCGATGTGGGACTCGAACCCACGAACTGCGAGATCATGACCTGAGGCGAAGTCGGACGCTTAACTGACTGAGCCACTCCGGCAACCCTAAAAAGTATTTTTAGTTAATGCCAGGCAGTCACAATCCTTGAAAACTGAGTTACGTTCTTTTTGAAAAATAATGTTTTTCTGAACACAAAGACTTCAAAATCTTCATGAAACTCTTGAGTTTTGAGTGAGGAAACAGGCACAGAGAGGCTGAACAACCTTCCCCAGGTTACCTACTAAAGAAATTGACTTTAAAGTCAACAAATATGCAGTCTAGGGTTCCGTTGGTTTGAGTGTTCATTCATTCAAAACTATTTTTTGAACACCTATCCTAAGTCGGACACCAGAATCTTGCAATGAAATTTTTAAAAAGTCTTCATCAAGAAGCTCATAGTCTGGTGGAGAAGACAGAAGTTCAACTACAACCGTAACATTTAGCCAGAAGAAAGAAAATGAAGGAGGATAAAAAGCTAGAACATGAAGGTTGATTGGTTTGGGGAATCCTGATAGGAAATGAGGTTGGAGATGGAGCCAGGGGCGAAGTTACTTAGGACTTTGCAAGCCATCATACGATGTTATTTAAATATAATGGGAAACTTGGTGAGGATTTTGAACACGAGCTTGACATGATCAGTGTTTATTTACAAAACTGAATGGCTTACCTAATGTTTTCCTTTATTTTGTTTCAAAAATTTATGGCTACCTTTTAATTTTAAAAAACACGGCAAACTGTATCTACAGCAGATACCCCGTAACTTTGACGAAGTCAAGGTTTTTTGCAAGCAAACCAGGCAAATTTGCTGGGTCTGAGACACAGATGATCTATTTGTCCACAGATCTAGGTTCTTTCCTCAATATTTCTCTCTCTCTCACATTAGTCTATGTCCTATGTCCTTTCACCCATCATTTCTAGGGATATCTAAATAGCAATAGTGACTTGTCCCGGAAGAGTTTGGAATCCACTGCACCTTAAAGCTGTAATACCAGCAATGCTATAAAAACAAAATTTAAAAACAACAATAAAAACTATAGCTTCTCTTTTTAGACAGCATACATCTTGGAGTTTGTGGCATGATTTTTATTTCAGGTGGTTTGTCCTTTATGCCCCTAAAAGATGTTTATACTCGTTGCCCCATAATTTCTGTTGCTGAGTAGATCACTGTACTTATTTCACATTGTATAACCAAATGAACTGGTGAATTGAGATTTGGTCATATCTTTAAAGAAAGAGAAAATATCATTAAAAATGCTATTATTAAGAGGTGGCTCAGGATTTTTTTAAAGATTGCAGATTTTATCCACTTTGGATATAAAGATTTATCTTCAGTCTTTGGGCAACTAACAAGTTACTTTAGCTGAAAACCATTTTTCATGTATATTACCATAATCTTTTTACAGTTCCAACCTGTACCAATATATTTTGGCTCTGTGTTACACAGATATTTGCTCTGCGGAATAGGCAACAATTTAACCAGACTTAAAAAAAAATCAAATAGAACAAAAAATAGTATTGAGAATAATCTTGGCAGAGATCAAAGATATCTCTTTAGTTCAAATCCAGCTATGGTCTCAGTGTCAATAAGCCTCTCGCCAAATGCTCTTTCTCATAAAATCATATATAAATGTATGATTTTATATCTTCTTCACATATAAATGTATCTACGAATGGCAGAATCACAAAGGGACCAAGTGAGGGACACAAGAATTAGCCTTTACTAGGCCTGTGAGCTTGAGTAAATTAATCTTTAAGCCTGTGTTTTTCCATCTGTAAGTGGAAAGGAAATATCACACATAGAGTGTTTAGCACCGTATCTGACACATAATAAGTTCTCATCAATGTGAACTATTTGTTACAATGAACATCCAGAGGCGGCTGTCCTGATGCACAGCTGTGCATCAACTGTCAGGAGACCACATCAGTTTTGAGCTGGAAAGTACCTCAGAGGTCTTTAGGTTCAACCTCCCACATTTCACAGATGAGGAGACTGAGACCCAGGTCAGAGAAATACGGCACAGGGGCACAGGGTTAGTTACTGATAGAGAATAGAGTGTAGGTTTTCTGATGGCCAGACCCATTTTTATTTCCCGTAATTCAAGTTGAACCAAATTTTTCTTATAAGGTGTTAGATGTTTCCCACCGTATAACCACTGGCATTGTCTGGGGAGCAAATTGTGTTCACAGAACTGGGTCTCTAACTGGCCCCCAAACAGTGCTCATAGGCTGCTGGTCTGAAGTCTGGAGTGGAGGGTGTGTGGGAGCCAGAGGGTGGAAATGCTCTCTGGAGGGGGCAGCTAGAACCATCCTTTTAAAGCATATATCAGATCCTGTCACTCTACCAAAACTTTCCAGCAGGTTCCCCTCTCACTCAAATCCCAAGAATAGCCTATGAAGTGCAGAATAAACTGGTCTCACCCACCTCTCTGATGTCCCGTCTTACCGCACCCCCTTCTTGCTCTGCTTCCGGCCCCTCGGGCCACCTTGCTGTCCTTGGAATATACCAGGTACCTTTCAGCCACGGGCCTTGACTTAGTATTCCCTCTGCCTGGACCACTGTCTCCCAGACATCACACGGCTCTGCCTACTCCTCATTCAAGTCTCAGCTCCAATGTCATCTCACTCCAGAGGCCTGCCAGGCTCTCCCTGCACAGGGCGGTGCTCTGGGCCTGCTCTCCTCCTTACCTGGAAGCCTGCTTTATTAATCTCCATGGCACTGATCCAGAGCTGACGTTAGATGGATATTAATTTCCTTGCTTATTGCGTGTCTCCCCAGGATGTGAGCCCTAGGAGGTCAGGGAGTTTGACAAGAAAAGTGTCTGATGTGTAGGAGGCTCACTAAGCCCCTAGGAATGGAGCAGAGGGAGGGAGGCAAGGAGGAAGTTGGAGGAAGGATCTGTAAGTTTAGCACACTCTCCTGAACAATTCTGAGCTGAGATGGAAACATCGCGGCAAACAACTATGAAGGGGACAGCAAGCAGCCTCTTTCTTCCGAAGTCCTGAGGTGACACACTTGTTTAAATACAGTGCTACTATTGTGTCTCCTGTTACTCTTTCACAACCTCATGAGAGCAAGAACTTCGTTTGGTTCCCTGCTATGGCCCCAGCGATAGACCAGTGCCTGGTACATGATTAGTGCCCAAAAACTGATTGAGTGAATTGATAGAGTAAGTTTCATTAAGAGGAAGGGAGAAGAAAAAAATGTGGATATAAAGTACCTCCTATAGGCCTTGAATGTGAGTCATCAGAATTTTAAACTTTTAATGCATGCATTTGGGAAAAGCCTACACTTTCGAGACCATTTCTAACCATTCAGTCTTGTAATCTCAACATCTGAGCAGTACCATACAAATGAGTAGATGTTAAGTATTTGTTGAATGAATACATGACTGTGTGCAAAGCGCTTTTTCAAACTGAATCTGCCAGATGTGATATAATTCAACTCTGTTCTTTGGACATTTATGGTTGGAATGCACTGCGTTAGATCCAGAAGCACCGGATTTTAGAGGCTGAAATAAAAGAGTAAGCCAATGGCAGGGTATGGAAAACTAGGCAAAAGGGTTGCCTTTTATGTAATCAATATCGTCCTATGGAAAATGAGCCAGAGAACCTCACTAGAACCAAGCATCCCAAAACGTTGGCATTTGGAGTGGGTAAGCTCATCCCAGTCATTTTCACTGGGTCTTGGTTCTGTAAACTGACTACAAGCCTTTAAATGGGGGGTTGGCAGAGGCTTGACACAGGTGTGACTGTCCCCCCACCCCTGCTCTGTCAGTGACAGACATTGCTAATGAATCTCAGTGCTATATAGCTCTGTGCCTAGATGTGGCCTTGGGATCCATCTCCACAAGCGCTTCCCAGCTGATCGGTTAATCTCAGAGAGAAACCCATCGCAGCCCCAGGTCTGGGATGTGACCTTGCCAACGCCATTCCTCTACCAAATTCGTGACGCCGATGTCCGCTATCCTGCTTCTGCAGAGAGTGGCCCCTCGAGGTTCCGGGGTTTAGTGGGGAGAGGAGACGGCAGGTGCAAGGCTTCATCTGGGCCATCTTCGGTCAGAGGACTGGCTCTCAAATGGAGTATTTTTCCTAGCCCTCAATAGACACGTCAGCACTCTCCCTACCTGCTGGCTCTGGCAGAGAGAAAGGGAGAGACAGGGACGAAAAGCTGCCATGGATCCCAGGTGTCCCTTAATGCAGTCCAACGTGGCCACCACAGGGCCTCTCTGCTTGCCTGCAGATATCCTTTTGAGCGTTCAATTAAAAGGGACATTTGCTGACGTCCGTAGGTGGTGCGCATGGCCCTGGCAGTTTTCAACATGTTGGCTTCCAGCATTGATGCTTATAAGATTTGGGGAAATTTTTTTGTGCTTGTTTAAATGCAAACATTAATGATTACAGGAAACTGGGCGATTTTGTGCTTCTTTAAAGCCTCAGAAATAATAGGGCCTCTTTCTTTACCGTGTTTTCCTGCAGTGGCCACAGGTGTTTTAGCATTAAAATCTGAGATTTGGAGCCAAGTGCAAAGAATAACCTTCACAAATCTCCCAGCAAAAGTTTGCAAAGTGACGGAGGAATTCCTTTTCTTACTCCTTGAATCATGTTTTGAGAAACTTTAGAAGTAAGGGAGGCTTAGGTCTGAATTCTTGGGTTTCAGTTTCCTTAGCCATAAAATGGGGCTAATGATATCTGCTTAAGGACGGTTGAAACAATGAAAGTAATGAGTGAAGGCTTTTGGAACTTTAGAGCCAGGGCCAGGGGTAGTGGGGGAAGGCAGGTGATAAAGCCTTTTAACAAGGACTCAGAATCCCGGACGCCCCAGAGAAAAGTGGATACATTCAAATACATTTTAAAAATGAGCACATCAAATCATGCAAGAAAAACTGGAAACATTGTCTGTGTCTTATATTACAAAGAGCTCATCTCTTTAATATATAAAGAGCTCCTGGAAATTGAGAAGAAAATGGTCCAAAATTTCACAAACAGACTGTTTACAGGGGGGAGAAAAAAGTACCAACTGCCCTTATACGTATAATATGAAAAGAGGCTCAATTTCACTCCTAGTGAAAGACAAATCCGTGAACGTACACTGAAATAACATTTCTCACCTATTGGATTGGCAAAAATCCAAAAGTTTAACAACACACTCTGTTGGCAAGGTGGTAGGGAAACGGGCACTCTCATGCATTGCTGGTGGGAGTGCAAAATGGTACAACCCCTGCAGAGGGCGATTTGGCAAGCGCTATCAAAATTATAAATGCATTTACCCTTTGACCCAGCAATCCCACTTCTGGGAATTTATCCTACAAGGTACACCTTGTAGATATGAAGCAGTGATGTACATTAATATGCAGCACAGCATTAATGAATAGCAAAAGATAAGAAACAATCCAACTGCCCACCAACTGGGAACCATGGAATATTATGCAGCTGTAAAACAAAGAATGGGGTGCCCTCTATGCACTGATATGGAAAGATCCCTAGCATTTATTAGTGAATCCTGTCAGGAGCAGATACTGTCTATAGGGGGCTAACTTTTGTCTAAGAAAGGTGAGGTGTTGGGGGAGAAAAAGCACTTATATTTGTTTTAAATTTCAAAAAGAAATATTTTTAGTACCCCAAAGAAACTAATAGAAAGAGGAGTCCTCATGGGACACAGAGCTGGACATTAAATGAATGGGAAGGACAGTGGAAGCAATATTTTTTGAGATCTCCCATTTTATACTAGTTTTACTTTGAAGCGTGTGAATTTGTTACCTTTTAAAAAATTAAAATTGACAAAGAACAAAGAATTAAGAGAGTGAATGAACATAAAATAGGTAGCTAGTGTTCCAGATCCGTGTAGGTATAAACGTTAGTGGTTAGCGGTTTGTGTAGTTTAAGGTTATTCCTGAGGTTTTTGAATCGGACTCTGCAGTGTTCTGGGACCATTTCTTATTGTGTGGCCTTTAGACCACTACCATCAGAATTTTCTGAAGTGTGTATTTAAAATGAAGATTCCTGGGGCCAACCCCGTGCTTGCAGGCATAACTGGAATCTCTAGAGCTGAGGCCTAGGAATGGAGATTTTTTTTTTTTTAAGCTCCATAGGTGATTCTTATGAACCTTGAAGTTGGGCACCACTGTGCTCTAACCTCTGCTGCACACGCGATGGGGCAGCAAGACCCAGGAGCCAATTCAGGCCACGACTGTCAATACCACAGAGAGGTTATCAAGTTCAAAATACACTTTAGTCTTGACCTCCCGTCCTGCACATCCAACTGCCTGCTGGTGTCCTCACTTGACTGAGCAACCGGGATCTCAATTATAACATACCCCTAACTGGATTTGGATTGACTCTGTTGGAAGTGGTCTCCTACACCCCTCCACTCGCTTACACGTTCTTCTTGTAGTCTTCCTCACTCAGTAAGTGACGTCATAGCGCCCCCCAACCCCCGTTGGTCAAGCTGAATGTTTAGACATCATCTTTGATTCTTACATTCGACTTGTTCCTGGATCGAATCCATTAGCAAATGCCATTTTCAGCTGGGCCTCTCCCATTTTGTACTCACATCAGCCCTGTATTTGCACTGGAGGCTTCCCTACTGCTTCGCCGACAGAAATTGAAATTGGGCATCTTTTGCGTCTGTATGAGCTGTCGGCCCCCTCCCCCCCCCCTTGAACATTTACTCAGGAACTTCGCATTGCTGGGTTTTTCTATTCACTTTCTAGGTGCTTATATGCTTGCGATAGCTTCCCTGGACTCAGCGTCCCCGTTTTCCGCACTATGACGTCGGCCTGGATGACTTGTCCCTTCCTTTTTTATCTCATCCTGAGCCACTGTCTCCTGCCCTCTGCGTTCCAGCCCTTCTTTTTGTCTTTGAACCCGCCACACTCACCCCTGCCTCATGGCCTTGTATTTGCCAGGACTTCTGCCTGGGATGTTCTTCCTGAGGACTCCGCTTGTATCTCACCTCCTTAGAGAGACCTTCCCGACCACACCACACCATCCCAAAGTGGGCTCCCTCCCCTCCTCTCCCCGCTCCAACCCTTGCCGGTCACTCTGTCACCTCTCTCCCTTTTGTTTTCTTCATAGTCCTCAATACTGTCTGATATCTTTTGTATTCTGTTTACCTCTTCATTGCCTCAGTGCCTCCCGGAAGCTGGGACTCCGCCCACTTTGTTTGCCGCCCTACCCCCAGGACCTAGAACTGTATGGCATACAGTAAGTGTTTAATAAATATCTGCTAAGGAATCAACGACTTTGCGCTTTCCATGGCTCCTCAGGCCATCCCTACTTCCTCTCCCTCAGCCCCACTCAGCCTCATAGCCTTGGTGCCAGCTATCCCTGTTAATACCTGCTTCTTTTCACCATGTTTCAGTATAAATTCCTTTTTTTAAGTTCATGTATTTATTTATTTTGAGGGAAAGAGAGCGCGTGAGCAGGCACAAGCAAGGGGAGGGGCAGAAAGAAATGGAGAGAGAATCCCAAGCAGGCTCTGCACTGTCAGCGTGGAGCTGGAGACAGGGCTCAAACTCAGGAACACTGAGATCAAAACCTGAGCTGAAATCAAGAGATGGGTGTTTAACTGACTGAGCCACCCCGGCGCCCGTAATGTGAATTCCCAAGGTAACATATGGGCGGACGGATCTGATCCTTTTGCCCTGGTCATGGGTGGCTGTCTTGATCGAAGCTCCCACCCCGATCCAATCCTGGGGTGGGAGGGGGGGCAGAGTCATGTGGCTTGCATAGGAGCCTGGGAATGAGGCTGCTTCACTTAAAATGATGTATCTAGAAAACTATTAGCATATAGAGAGCCTATAAAAGTGTGTGAAGAAAGGCCCTATCAAGATAGAAAGGGGACAGGAAGGGGAAACTGGGGACAAATTTTGCCTATTTCACAATTTTCAGCAGGGTCAGCCTTCAACTCTGTTGTCCTGGGGCCCAGGTCATTTACGAGATAAGCAAACCAGGAACAAATCAGACTGGGAGCAGAATGGAGCTCACCTCTTTTGTGAGCCCAGACACAGCCTCGAGTGAGTCAAACTTAACGAACACAGGGTCATTGAGATCTGTTGCTCTGTGCTGTCTACATGTCTTCAGTATAACTAGCAAAGGAAACTCGAGTTAAAGAGATGAAGCAGTTCCTCTTCTACTGGGTCATAAAAACAATTTAAACTCCGCTTTACCCTGGGCTCTCGGACTTCTGAGCAAAGGAGGCACTGCAGTCTGTTATCCAATGAGATCAGCATCTTCTCCTGTTGGTAAGCGCCTCTAAAATAAAACCACCAGATTCCCAGAAGGTAAAAATTCCATTCTCTCCCTTCCGTTCACATAAGTGCATCCTCACGTATTCACAGGCTACTGCAGATTTTAATAAGGTCCCCTGTGTGGGTCTCTTCAAATTTGGGCAAAATACTCAGAGTGAGAAAATGTCACATCTAATCAAGGGTGCTATAAAGGCAGCCCCCGTGGAAAGCAGAAGGCTCACAAGTGGCTTGAACCAAATCACAATCTTTGCCTCTTAGTCACCAAAATGGAAAAATCTCATTTTGGGTCCTCATTTAACAATCGCAATTAAATATTTACAGCTTTTTTTTTTTTTAAGTAAAACTATATTTGAATTGGGCAAACAGCAGAGCCTGCTAATGGTGAGAGACCCTCAGACCTTTTATTTGCTGGAGAAAAAGTGCTTTAGAAACAAGTGTTCCTTTTTTAAAATTTAAAAAAAAAAAAAGGGTTTCCCGATGTCCCTTTTCAGCATAAATACCTAGACAACACAGATACGATTGTCCCTAGTTCCCACCGCATCCCAAACCCTGTCTGACTCTGCTTTTCTGCTTACATTACTGGAACCTAGATCTGTAGCCGGGATTTCTTTAGTCCTGTGGCTGAAGTCAACATCCCGTGCTTTGTGGGTGTCTCAGGCCTTCCCAATATGTCTGGAAGGTTTGGTGGAGGGTGAGTGCTCCCAGCCAGGGAGATTTGGCCTGTAGAGGATATCTAGAAATGTCTAGAAACATTTTTGCTGTCACCACTGGGGCGAGAAGGGTGCTATTGGCACTTAGTGAGCAGAAGTCAGAGGTGACCCCTAAACGCCCTGATATGCACAGGACGGCCTCCCGCAACCATGAATGATTTGGCCCCAGACGCGCTTAGTGCCAGTGCCAGGAAGCCCCAGGGTAGGGACTGGAGTTTCCTCTGAGGCACTGCGCACTGCAGGTTGCTCGCTCAGCCAGCCCAGGTTCCCAGCGCCAGGGCGTGGCTTGGACCCACGCCTCTGCTGCAGGGAAACAGCATGTGGCTCTGGGATTTCACCCTTTCTCTGTGTGATGCTGCCACCGCCACCCGGGGATCAGCAGAGCGTTGGGGAGAAACATTATATTCCTCTTGCCTGGACTCTTCCTTCGTCCCTCATCACACAAAGGCCTTTGACTAAAAGTTTTAGGATTAAGGAAGGAGAGAATAACAGAGTTGGGTAAAGGGAATAGATTAAGATGTTGACATTCAGTTGTCCTTTAATTGAATTGTTCTTCAAAGAAGTATCTCTGCTAGGACTTGGTCTTAGCATGGCTAGACATGATTCGTCTTTTCTCCGAAGGCCCCAGCACCTGCCACATTACTCAAACTCGTCTTGCCCTCAGTCTGCACCTGTTGGTCCCCATCCCTCCAGCCCCCAATCTTCCTCACTTATTATGTTTGCTCTCTCCACCCAAACTAAGTTTTTGATCTATTTCTGAGTTTATTTTTTTTATTTCTGCTTTAAAAAAAAAAACACAGAAAGGTTTTCTTTAACCAAAAGAATCCTATTTTAGCTTTACAAAAAAAAAAAATCTCCCAGAAACTTATAAACAACAGTATTTTCTCGAACATATTCTGCATCTCAAGATTTTAGGTAGGAGACCCTCTCAAACAAATCTTTGAGAGAGGAATATGTGAAAAATTCATTTCCTCCCTAACTGAGCAAGGGGAGGGGGACATGTATGTTTCCTTTTATGTTATATTCTCAGTTATAGTGAGAAGGACGGGCTGAATAAAATAATGATCAAGAGTATCAGAAAGTTCTAGATTTGAACTGTAACTTCAACCTATAAACAATGTGACCCAGGCCACATTGTTTGTGCTCCTTAAAGTTTGGTTTCCAAACAAAGGGATGACAACAGTATGTGCTGATTAGAAGTTATAAGATTTAAATGAAGCAATTCATGTAAATACTTACAAGTGCGTGGCACGTAGAAAATCTTCAATGAATATTAACTATTGCTACAAACCTCAAATTTCTGACACCGTTAATGTCAGAAATTCTAGACCAAATCCTTTGAGACATGTGACCAATCAACTACGAACAAGCAGAGAGAAGATAGACCTAGCTTCCCACAGCTCTGAGGGCAAAACCAATTTCCTAAGTATACAATTTTTACTCCAAGTGTGACCTTCAGACGGTAACGTCAACCTTCTATGGGAATTCATTAGAAATGCTGTATCCCGGGACTCACCATAGAATGCCTGAAACAGAACCTGCTCTTTAACAAGATCCCCAGGAGATGTACATGTTATATTAAGGTGTGAGAAACACCTTCCCTGGAACTTGGTACAAAAGACGTGGATGTGGCAGAAGAATTGGCTCCAGTCGGTTCTGTTGCCATGAGTCTGTGGCTGGTCCAGATGACCTATTAATACTTGTCTGTATCAATATTCTATTGCCGTGTAACAAATTACCATCAGCTTAGCAGCTTAAAATAACACCTACTTATGATCTCCCAGTTCCATAGGTCGAAAGTCCCACAGAACCTGGCTGCGTTCTCCACTCAGAGCATTACAAAGCCAAAACAGAGATGCTGGCCAAGCTGGGTCCTCCTCTGGAGGCTCTGGGGAATAATCCACTTCCAAGTCACTCCAGTTGTTGGTAGAGTTAATTCCTTGTAGTTGTAAGGCTGAGCTCCCTGTTGCCTTGCCAGCTGCAGACAGGGACCACCCTCAGCTCCCCCATGCCAGTCTGGGGCATGCCCTGCCGTGTGGCACCCCCCACCCACATCGGCAACAGAGAACCTCCCTTGCATCACATTTCATTCAAATAAAATCTCTTTGATTTGTCCCTTCTGCTACTCACCAGAAAATAAAACAAAACAAAAGCCTCTGCTTTTAAAGGGCTCTTGTGATTCAGTTAAGATAATCTCACATCTAAAGGTCAAATGTGCAATATAACATAGCCTAATCATGGGGTGAAATCCACCACCTTCATAGTCCTGGGGCATGTGCATGGGGGGGGGGAGGGAAATCTAGGGGACATCTTAGAAGCCTACCTACCATACCAGGTGTTATTTTTGGTGTGTGTTTCCCCACCCCAAATCCATATGTTGAAGCCCTAATCCCCCATGTGACTATATTTGGTGATGAAATTATTAAGGAGGTAATTAAGGTTCGATGATGTTTATAATGGTGGGGTCTCAATCCAATAGGACCGGTGTCCTCATATGAAGAGGAAGAGACACCAGGAGTATGTGCCCACAGAGGAAAGGTGATGTGAGAGCACACAGAGAAGGTGTATATCTCAGAGACAGATCTCTGGAGAAACCAAACCTGCTGACACCTTGGTCTTGGACTTCCAGGCTCCAGAACTGTGAAAAAAAGTTTCTGTTGTTTAAGGCACCCAATCTGTGGCATTATTTTTATGGCGGCACTAGCAAGCTAATATACCAGATAACATTACTGATGAAAATCTAATTTTTTAAATCTGAAATTGAGGTGGCAAGATCCTTCGATGAAGTTGGAAATGCACTCATCTATAAGCCAACTTAAACATTTGTGAGTCAGTCTGGAGGCCAGGATGTGAGGTAAGATGATATAAAAATCTGCATATGATGGTGGATGCATCAAAAAGTCACCTGTGAACACAACTTAGTATAAAGCTAAGATATACTAAGATATATACTAAGGGTTATAGAAACACAGAGAGCAGAAGATTATCTGCAATGGTACTTAGATACTTTTGTAGATGGAGCCACACCCTGTCTGGTGGGCAAAGAGGATCTGATATGGCTTAGAAAAATGAGCTATACCTTATATTGATATGGTTCCTGGTGAATATTTGTAATTGCTTGTTTACTGACTGACTGACAAAAACACTGGTCCAGAAGGAATCCTCTGTTTAAAAGGAGAAAAATTACTGAAGGGGGTGTTACCAAGAGGCAGAGGGAGAAAAAAATCCCCACATTTTTCTCATCTGAAATTTTATAGTGATTCTGAGTAGCTTAATAGTATGGTTTTACAAAAGACAGCAAGTGTGTATTGTAAAAGACAGGCATTGACATGTTAGTTTTACTTTATTTCTTGTTCTTCCCACACTGAGCTAGTGATACTAAAATGTTATCGTGGTGGCCCATAGACATAGCTAACAATGGTCCATTGTCATGGGGTATGGTTGGACATATAGTCCAAAAGAAAGATTGTTTTTCATATTTGTTGTCTATTATCTAGGTGGACTCCATGGAATTTAATTATACATTTTAGAAAATAGGGCTGAGTTTTTTTTAAGCTTATTTTTTCCCCTGTTCAAACACTAACACTTTTAGAGGAGATATACAAATCCACAGTCATCTTATTGTGGGAAGCCAAAATATAACAGTTAAAAACTGAAGGTCTCAAATTCTCCTCTTTGCATTAGAGATATAATCAGGAATTAGCAAGGATCACAGAGTAAACCAGCAGATCACTTAATAAAACAAATTTCCAGCTATGAGCCTGAACTCCCATGAAGGCTGATATAATCACATACATAAATTGACCAGAGATCTTTTTGTTGCTTTCTTAAAAAATGTCTTGAAAAAGAAAAGGATTTGTTTTGAAATTAGTTGTAATGAAGGTGGGCACAGAATGGCAAAGGTTATCCTGCATGAGACATGACTAATCTCCAAACTAAGTTGTCTCACGAGGTAATGACCTTATCCGTGGCCATGGGGGTTGCCACTTCTTTTATGTGTCTTTGAGTCACATGTTGTGGGTAAACCCGTACTTCAAAGACAAAGATCAACGGGAGAGTGTGTTTCTGGGTGTAAGGTTTCTTCCCAATGGGACTTACATCCAGTCACAGTGCAAGGCTCATGGAGAATAGCTGCCCCCTCAGAGGGACTGCCCCCATGACAGGGACTCTTGGATTTTCCAGTAGATTTTAAAAGACACAAGTGGCTCATTTACCATATAGCTTCCAGAGTTTCATTGCCTTTCCTCTTCTTCAGCAGCAGCCCCAATCCTGACCAACCTTCATGGCTTGCAGGCATTTGTAAGTGTCATAACCAAAAGTTCATGCCTATAGATTGGGGACCCAGAATACACAGCCTGTATGTTGCCTAAATTCCATTTTTCCCAGAGGACAGAATTTAAAGATCTCTAGATCTGTGGGTTCCTCCTCCCCGAGGAAGTTATAGTTGGTCTGTGAGCCATTATCACAGTTCTCCCCCCCTTTTTTTTATAGTCAGCAGCTATGGCTGTAACTTGTAGCTGATACTATTAGCTAGAAGTATGAATGGGTGAGTGAGTGAGTGAGTGAGTGAGTGAATGCTGGCTGGCAGAAGCCCACAGTACAAGCACAAAACACCATTCTCACACCTCTAGTCAATAACTTCTCCAGATGTTACCCTGGTGAGATTATTGATACCATCATTGCCCCCTTAAAGGCATCAGACTTTGCAAAAATGAAAAAGAGCTTCTATTTATGAAAGGTTGGGATTCACCACCCTAAACAATGTAGAACGTTCTGATAAATTCACAGTAGCTTCCAACGGCCAGTGTTTGATAGCTTCCGTGGCATTTACTTTGTGTTCTACATGTGGCAGGGCATTTTTCCTATTTTCTTTAAAAATTTCTTATAAAATTTGTCCATTTTCAGGACCCATATGTTTATGCTACAGGAAGTTTGTGTGGTAAGGTCCC
This sequence comes from Crocuta crocuta, assembly GCF_008692635.1. Lineage (NCBI taxonomy): Eukaryota > Metazoa > Chordata > Mammalia > Carnivora > Hyaenidae > Crocuta > Crocuta crocuta. The sequence goes on from NW_027529451.1 coordinate 4,824,272, forward strand.
CTGCATTAGACTGTTTGTTACATTAAATTCAAAGAGAAGCAAGATATTTTTGTTCCTATTCTTCCCTATCTGTGCAAGACATAAGTTTTCTACATGAACATTTCTCTCTCCTCAGCCACATACAAAATTTGTGACACATTGCCCACAAAAGTAAGATCTGTGGTACCTACGAGTCTTTTATTTGCCATCTTTGTGGACAATCCTTAACCTAGAAGAGGGAGATTAAAAGGAGTAGGATTTCATTTCACCTGGTAGAAGCCATTGGAGACAGAGGGCAGATCCTTCCCGGCCAGGCTGGTGCCCCTCACAGCCCTGTGCATGGAACCACAGCTCCTGTACAAGGCAATCACACCGACCCTGCAACCAGAGTTTACTGAAGGTCAAAACTCAAAACTAAACTTCAACGAAACCAAAGCCCATCACAACTGAGAAAAAAAGAAAAAAGGAAACAGAGGGAGCTCATGTGGACAGAAACTGTCAAGTTTCCCATTGCTTGTATTTGTCAGCACCACATCAGAAGTCCCCACCCACCTAGCCTCCCTCTCTCCTTCCCCAAGTGATGCCGGGGGCAATATGTACAGCAGCAATGGGAACGGGTACAGAAGTGGGCACTACAGGGCTTTGCCAGAATGGTTTTGACCACAGCGGATAATTTACCTGGCTTTGCTTAATATGACGAGTTCCCTTAACTTACTCCTTTTAGAGCTAAGTTTCAGCACCTAGCAAGTGACATTTAACTTCGCCTTCTCGAAAGAGCACTTGGAGACCATTGCCACCCAGTACCCAAGCTGCTTTTAGGACTTGAACTCATGTAAGAACAAAGGGCAAGCCACACAGTAATTTACCTACCTTACTCCCACACACAGAAGCCTAGTTCAATCCGGGCTGGTCTTTTGAGAGCACTTTACTTGAACATCTCACTGCCAAAGGTATCCATTCTCCAAGACTCCAAAAGAATGCAAGCACAATGAAGGTTCATCATGAGCATAAGCCTTCACATTTATAGAGCACTTACAATGTGCCAGGCCCTGTGCTAAATCCTGAACAAGGATGAGGCCATTTAATCTTCATAATAGTGCTGTAATATTAAGAAACTGAGTCACAGAGAGTTTAAGTGGGTTGCCCAAGATCACTCAGCTGCTAAATGGAGAAACCAGGCAATCTTAACTTATGCTCTTAGGTATATTCCACAGACTCCATATAAATGTTTATATAAGGGTGTGTGTGTGTGTGTGTGTGTGTCCAATGTGTATATCAGTGGGTTTTAGAGGAGAGGTACTAGAGGTGACAGAAGAGCCGAATGAAGAGAAGAAGAGAGACTTAGAACAATTCTTCATGGACACGCCTTCTATGGATAGTCTAAAGGGACTTTTAAAACCAAACATCAACAGTGGGTTGCCGGCAGGATGTATGACAATTTCTCACTCCATCCCAGTAACAATTTGAGGAGGCCAAATCAATAAACATCAGTTACCAATTACTGAGGTTCCTAAGGAATTTACTTGAGAAAGGTGTGAATTACAGTAAAAGGTATGTCCTAGCCTTTTTGGGTCCCAAAGCTCACTTTCTCCAGCTTTGTTCTGAGAGGGGGCAGGAGTGACAGGTGGCACTATGAGCAAGAGGGGGGAAAAGAAGGGTGAGGACACTCCAAAACCTGGAAAGGATCTCTCCATCTCATGCTGTTTTATAAAAAGAAACTTAACTATCCTGCTTTGACTTTCCTCTCTATTGTCACTGGGACTTCACAGACAACACAGGAGGGTTATTAAGACAAGAGCCCTTCTTCAGAAAGAAGCTCATGGATGGCTCAGTCAGTTAAGCATTGGACTTCAGCTCAGGACATGATCTCATGACTTGAGTTTGAGCCCCAGGTCAGGACCTCTGTTGTCAGTGCAGAGCCCACTTTGGATCCTCTGTCCTCCTCTCTTTCTGCGCCTCCCGTGTGCATGTGCTCGTTCTCAAAAATAAATAAACGTTAAAGAAAAAAGAAAGAAAGTAGCTCATTTTGACACCTTATTAGGGAGTTTCAGATACACCACCCAGCAGCAATCTTGTGGATTTGCAAGACTATTACTTTGTACATTCAGTTGCCTTTTCTCTTCTTTGTTTTCTCCATAGAGCTTCCACTATGTAGGAAAGAAACATCCTATGTAGATGGAAATCAAAAAGATGAAAACAGTATTATATTACATTTTTATTAATATAGGGCCTGTAAACATTACAGCTAGAAGACCTTAGACATCATTTAGTGCCACCTTTTTATTCTTTGGACATGGAGAACAAGGCTCTGAATATCTCCCAAACCACATGTTATCTCAAGGTTTGATCCCCCTCTGAATCTCTCTTCATTCCTTACCTTTACTACATATTTTATATAGCCCCATCTGCTCAAGATGGCAATACACATTCGCCGTGAGAAAGGTGCTTCAGTAGCTTCCACTGAACTAGTGTTCTTTGCTCCAATGTCTTTCTAAAGGAATTCCTCCTCCAAAAGTCATTTAAAAATGTGTGACCCTGTTGGCCAAACTTAATTGTTGGTAAAATGATACTTTTCTTTCAGAATACAGTACTAGATAGCTTCAAAATTCTAGGCAATGCAGCCCCTTAATTGTATTTATTAGTAGGTTCTCTTCCTGAGGAGAATAGAGACAGAAGAAGCAAAAGTAGAAGGTGTTGGCCAATGTGATGCCACAGCAGTGGCGACAGACTCTGCGAGGACAGAATGCTTGCCCGTGTACTTACCACAGTGAACCAAGGATTAGTAGAGGATATGGTGATTGGTAGGCACTTGACACATTTTGGGTAAAGAAGTCAACAAAAGGGTGACAGGAGTGTGTTGGGGGAGGGGCTCCTCATACATTTCCATATGCTTCAGCTACCATGTTTCCCCAGTGTGTTCTTGGCTCATGGATATCTGACACCATGGGATCACAACAGGTAAATAACCTCTTCCTAAACAACGGGACTGAGAAGGCATCATTTAGTGCTTAAAAAATATGAAGGTACTCATATGCAGACTGAAGGAAGAAGTAAAGTGGGCTCCCAAGAATGGTCATCCCCTTTCCTATTTTATCAATACTGAGAGCCTCTTGTTATCCTTGGAGGGCACCTCCAACTTCTCAAGATTGCTTTCTCCAAGCCTGAGGTTCCTTCTCTGTGAAATGTCAGTCATTCTGGTTAAAGGTGGTAAATAAGGAAAGGTGTCATTTCTGGATCAGAAATTTGGGGAATATTTGGAAGACGGAAGCAGAAATGATCTGTTGGCAGAAAAACCACAGCATGGACTGGCAATCCTAAATTGTGCCATGAGTACAGGGCAGCCCAAACCTTCTTAGTGGAAATGCAGCGGGCTGGTGCCGTGATGATCTCTGAGATAACTAACCAAAGGACAGCTGAACAGGTTTGCCTGTTGACCCCCACTCCCATCCATCTTCCCAACATTCAGCAGTTGGCCATGGTTTGGTGCCCAGATTAAAAGTACAAGAATGATCTCTAAATAAATCAAGGGTTCTGTCTTAAAAATGAACAGTAAGCACTGGGACAAGAGAGAAAAGCTGACAGTAACTCTGAATTTGGATATTCAATAGAAAAGCAGCTCCTTTTTAAAATGCAAGGTATTGGGGCGCCTGGGTGGCTCAGTCAGTCAAGCGTCCAACTTCGGCTCAGGTCATGGTCTCACGGTTCGTGGGTTCGAGCCTCGCATCAGGTTCTGTGCTGACAGCTCAGAGCCTGGAGCCTGTTTCAGATTCCATGTCTCCCTCTCTCTCTGTCCCTCCCCTGATTATGCTCTATCTCTCTCTGTCTCAAAAATAAAATAAACTATAAAAAAAGTAAATAAAATGCAAGGTATTAAAGCACATTGCCTCATGTATTTGGCAACCACAAGTGAAGGTACCATGCCCTTGGCCTACATTCTCAGAGAAGCCTAAGTTCTGCCATACTTCATCCACTGAAGAGAAACTTTCCATTGAGAGCAGAGTTTCACTACAGACATGATACTTCATATATGTTGAGAAAAACCCATGTCAGCTGCCTATATTAATTACTGCAGCTGTCAATTTACAAAATTAAATAGACAAGCATGAATCACTAAACATTTGAGAGACATAAATCATAAACTAAAATTAAAATCTGGAACTGAAATATTCTAGGGAGAAAGGAAGAAATAAAAATATGCGAAACACCTGTTTGAAGTGTGTGGGTTATAAACATTGATTTTTTTGGACAATAGGAAAATGTGTTTAAATACATTAAAAATACATGGCTAAACATGACATAACTGGAAATAAGATGGAGAACTTCCAAAACTACTCATTTTAAAGAAAGCGAAAGGCAACCCCAAACCAGGAAAAGAACAAAGGAAATCCAGTCAATCCAGTAACAAGAATGAGAAGATCACAGCAAAACAGAAGAGAAAATAAGACAGCAGGAATAAGATCAAGTACATGTAATCACACCAGAAGTAAAGGACTTGGACTTCCGCATCAAAGACAAACACTTTCAGATCAGGTTTTTAAAGAAAAAAAATCCATATATGTGGTTTACAAGGAAAATACTTCTAAACTGATTTGAAAGGATTGAAGTTATCGAGATTTGTAAACATACATCAAGCAGAGAATGAAGAGGCAATTGAAAAATAAGAGATATAAATGGTCTATAAACCTATGAGAAGATAACCAAACTCTAGTAAGAATAAGGAGATGAATTTAGATGACCACAAGATACCATTTTCCACCTGTAATGAGATGGGCAAAATGTTTAACAATCGGCAGCCAGAGTTGGTGAGGATGTAGATTGCTCAGGATTCTCCAAACTGTAGACAGCAGTAGAGAGAAGGGACACGAGTGGCTCGGTCCTCCTGATTCACTTCCAGGATGAAAACTGGAGGGCTGGACCACAGATTGTGTCAACAAGTCACATCATCATCAACGGTGGAGATCCAGTCTCAGCTCTGGTCCTTCCTTATTTTTTTTTTCCAGTACAACTCCCTTTGCTCAAGTGTGCTGCAATTTCTCCATCTGCCTTACTGACTTCATAACATGAAAGGAAATAGTATATGTTAACGGCGTTGCAGATTACAAAAAGCTATACCACGCACGGAATTATTGTTTTTATAATAAAAATAAAATTGATTGACATGGGTCCACAAGAAGCACAGGAAAGATGAAAGTGTGTAAAATTGGACAAAATCTAGCTACCACCACCTGAATGTTTGTATTCTGCCTCAAACTGACAAAAAAAAAAAAAACTTTAAAGAAAGTGCATTCAGTAACCTTGGATAGATCCAAATATATGGTCAGCTTGTTTTCTTTATAGAAATGCAACAAGATGTTCTCCGGCTCCCCTACAGCTGTGCCTGTCTGAAGCATTCACAATCACTGGGCTTCTTAGAGACCCCACTTAGGAGGAACCAAAGAAAGTGCTTTTAGCAGCTGGGTCCCAAACCCAGGCCACAGGGCTCAGTGTAGCTTGTCAACCCTGAAGTGGGAAGCAGGGACTCAGGATTTTGGTTACCCCTTCCATTGTCTGCCTTTTACTGTCACAGCCACTGTTGTTGTTAAGGATGACATCTGAGCAGGCTTCAGACTCTGGAGAGAGAGAGCTAAGATTTCCACAATCCAGGGATGACAGGATTTCTCAGAGGAAATGTAACTTTCTTTTACTGTAAGACCCTTGGTATCATCTTCAAAAGTCAGCTTTTCCACAGAAAATGTCCATTAGCCTAAGACATTCTATTTGAGAGTTGTCACTCTATAAGTCAAACAACAACAAAACAGTATTGGATAGATATCAGTATACTTCAGGAGTAGTTAAGATACTGGGTTGGAGTTCTGGATCTACTTCTTAGTAGACCTGCAACCTTACATAAGTTACTTCAGATTACCTGTGCCTCAGATTCTTTTCTTTTCCCTCTTAGCAACTTTCAAGCAAGTGACACAGTACTACTAACTATGGTTATACATTACTTTACTCACCCATGTACATTACATGCCCCTGGCAACTACCAATATGTCTTCTGTATCTATGAGGTAGGTGTTATTGTTGTTTTTGCTGTTGTTATTATTTTAAATGTAAATGAGATCATAGGGTATTTGGATTTTTGGTCTGACTTATTTCATTTAGATAATGCTTTCAAGGCCTATCCATATTGCCACATGGATTTCGTTGTTTTTTTTATGACTGATTGATAGTCTATCGTGTGGAGGGAGGCGCGTGCATACCACATCTTCTTTATTCATTTATCCATCAATGGACACTTGGGTTGCTTCTGTATCTTGACTATTGTAAATAATGTTGCAATAAATACAAGTAAATAAAAATAACGTTGCAATAAATAAGTGGTCCCACTTGTTTCTTTTTCCTTTTATCCCCTTTGCTTTTAGAGTCGGATCCAGATAAGCATCACTAGGACCCATGTCAAGGAACTTCCTGCCTATGTCCTTTTTTCCTACAAGTTTTATGGTTTCAGGTCAAGTTTTTAATCCATTTTGAGTTAATCTTTGTGTATGGTAGTCTAGTTTCATTCTTTTGGATGTAGCTGTCCATTTTCCCCAACACCATTTAGTTAATTCATTTATTGATTCTTTATCTTTGCAGTGAGATAATAATAGCACTTAGCCATAGGTTTGCTACAAGAACCAAATGAGTCAATGCAGTAAAGCATTTCAAATAGCCCTGGTATGTGGCAGTGCTTGATAAACAGCAGCGCTGGTTTTTGGTTATTGTCTCATTCATACTCTATTACCCTTTCACTTCCATTCAGGCAGAGTCATCATTTCATGAGCACACAATGTTAACAAATGAAAGCAGTAGGCAAGATAACATTTGGTCACCCAGGAGGAAAAGACCAGATGGCCTAGGTTGCATTTACAGACACACACCAGGAGAAGCTGGGCTACTGTGGGTAAAATAGTTTCAAAATGTACCATTGTAATCAGGAACCAGAGGACAAGCTTAGTATCTACCACCAGCTGTTGGGTCAGCTAAGGGGACATAGCTGGGAATTAGATCAAAACTGGGATCAATCTGGCTTCCCAAGTCTTTTTCAAACTAATCTAGAAGTAAGAGAATTACCCTTTCCTTTCTGAAAGGTCAATTCAAGTTCAGAGTCATAGCCCCAAACCGCATGGTCTGCAAGTTCTGCTGGAAACATGTCTTTGAATGAACACTTCTCATCCCCTTCCTGACCTATTCCCTACTCTTAAAAAAATGTCATGGTTCAGAGTTCCACTGTGGAACACTAGGATGTGGGAAACTAGACATAATATCCCTGCTAACCTAATGACAAGAAAAATCTGAATAAATTACAACATCATCATTTGTCTTGAACTCTTCAGATTACTGAGGTTGTAGGGCAAACAAGGAGCCTGATTCCAAGGAAAGAGAGGGTCTTCCAAGGGAAGATGGAAGAAGAGCTTTGGCTAACTTGTGACAGAGATAAAATGAAGACATTGGGTACCATGAAAGCAGGTATAAAGAATTCAGCTAATATTTTTAACAAATTGCTAAATTTAAGTGAGGGTCATCATGAGTGCATGGGATACTCAGCCATTTGAGAAACTTCCCCTCACTCAGAAGGTTTGCCCATGGCTACTCCACCAAGTCCTCACAAAAAAAAGCCAAAAGGATGGAAGCAGCTGCTGCTGGACAAAAAGATGGAGCCTCATCTGCACCTTGTAGCCTACGGAACTTAAGTAGTAAGATGCTAGAAGTGAAACAAGGAAGTTTGTGATTCCAATGGCACAGGTGAAAACCCATTGTATCTAGTGAAGAAAGAAATAAAGAAGAATCCCTCTATCCTTTAAAAAATTTTTAATGTCTATTTATATTTGAAAGAGAGAGAGAGAGACGAGGTGGGGGGGGGGGGGCGAGGGAGACACAGAATCTGAAGCAGGCCCCAGGCCCTGGGCTGTCAGCACAGAGCCCAGTGTGGGGCTCAAGCTCACAGACCACGAGATTATGACTTGAACCGAAGTTGGACGCTTAACCAACTGAGCTACCCAGGCACTCCAGAAATTCCTCTATCCTTGGGGAAGGGCAGGAAATAGTTTTGGGCCGAAGATCCTTTACAATTAACATTAGAGGTCTTCTACAGTTAAGAGAAGGGTCTGTAAGTCTAGTCTTGGATTATGGTCCTCAGGAAAGAAAAAGACAAAACCAACTGCATCAAGGTGTTTCCTATTGGGCTCTTCTGAGCATGTAGAACCATAAAATGGTATCTTAAGGGAAGTGGCTGATGTCATAGGGTATCCCCCAGAAACAAAACTTCAATTTATGTTGATGGAACATTTTTCTCATAGTTGGCTTCTTTACACAAATGTAGGCAGGTAATCCCTTGTGGCAAGAGTTTTAATTTCATCTTAGGTAAGAAAGTTTGGTGACTTATTCTCTGAAGAATTTCAGAATTGAGGTTTCCGTATTATGTAATAAACCATCGCCTCTCCAATTTCTAAAGGAAGTTTCTTTCAAAGTTCTAAGTATCTTATCTTCATTTTATTTTTCTTATTAGTCTCCAAAACATCTACCACAAATTTGGAAAACAATGTTTACATCATCCTTTACCACATGTACAGGCTAAACTTGGACAGAAGTGGGTTCTTAATTGCTTCTCAAACTCATTTAAAGAAAATGATCACATTTAGGAGAAAAGATGATGGAGACTTGGAATGTGTTGAAAAACTTCTAGAAAGGATCAGCATTGTGTATGTGATAGAAGTCAATAGAATACAACCCTTTTCACCAGAAGCCATTTGTTTTTCAACAGACTGTTAATTTTATCTTCTGAAAAGAATGTGGCCATCAAATTTATATCAAATACCAGAAGGCTGTCTTTTGGTTTTGAAAGGCGTCTGAGTCACTTACGAATCATGGAGTTCTGTGCTTAAGGAAGACTTTCTGTGGTGTTGAAAGATATCTGAGTCACTTAGGACATGTAGAAAAATGGCTCTCTGCCAGCTCATGAGTTACCTAACATCTGAGGAGCCCAAAGTTCATGTTGGCTGTTTGCATTAATCACCATAATTTGACTAACAAGCCCGAAGTGACAGCTCAGCATCAGCGTGGCACTGGGGCCACAAACTGAACAAAGAGAAGAAGAAAAAAAGGAGGCAGAAACCCCTTTCTCCCTTTCTATGGTAGCTTAGAATTTCCAAAGTGTCAGCAAAGGCATCAGCAGTTCAAGCAAAAAGAGATGATGAAGGGAAGCCCAGGTGGGAGGAGGGCAGTTCCAACTTCCTGGTCTCCTGGTCATGTTTTCACTTCTTTCTATCAACCTTAGCCAGTTTCCCTCTGACTTTTGGCTGTGGCTCTGTGTATGGTACAACAATGGCTGCCAGAGTATCCTTGTTTCCTTTGCCATGCTGGTCAAGAATTCAAGCTGGGGTGGGGGGATGCCTGGGTGGCTTAGTCGGTTAAGCGTCCGACTTTCGCTTAGGTCATGATCTCGCGGTGTGTGGGTTTGAGCCCCGCGTCGGGCTCTGTGCTGACTGCCAGCTCAGAGCCTGGAGCCTGTTTCAGAGTCTGTGTCTCCCTCTCTCTCTGACCCTCCCCTGCTCACGCTGTCTCTCTCTCTCCTAGAAATAAATAAAACATTAAAAAAAAAAAAAAAGAATTCAAGCTGGGGGCTTTTGATTTCCAAGAGTCAGATTTTGTCACTTTCTGTACAAAAATATAATTCTTCCATATATCCAAGACCTAGGTAAGAAGAGAAATTTTAGAATTTCACAAAATATGGATGAACCCTTCATTTACAAGGAAACTTAAGATAGAGCTACACACCTCACCACCATCACCATCTCCCCACACATTTTTAGACAATGGCATAGAAAAAAGTTATCTTATTTAACACAGATCACTTAATTCTTAAGTCAAGCAATTGATTTTATTTTCTTAAAGTCAAGCAATTAATTGACTTTCTTCTTCCACGGGACTCAACTTGCCCATAGTTTTTCGACTCTGTCTCTTTGGGTTTCCCTAAAGTACATTACTTGACCAAGTATTTTGGCTGTACTTTTTAACGAAGCATGCTTCTTTGATTCTTTTGTGTAGGCAACTCAACCTACTGGTCAAGTGAACACTTCTCTTTCCACAATCAAACACTTTTTCAAAAATCCTCTCCCATTTCCTGAACTGAGTTCCACAGAATACAAGTCTGTGAGAATTGTTTTTAAGCAAACTTAAATAAGAAGCAGGGCTCCTCAGAACCTCCAGTACGTTTGTGTGCATTGCAAATTTCCAGAAGCAAATACCACATGCATGGTTTCCCAAACTTATCTGGCGAAGGAGCCCCTTTAACTCTCCCACTCACAACACCTGTTGTTCCAGATAAAACCATCTGGGTATTTCTGTGAACCTCATAACTTAATTTCCCATCCAATGGTGGGAGGGACTACTTCCTGTTCTACAAACCCTACAGTCTATTTCTTTCTCTAGTCAGAATCCTACCTCTGGGAGCACCTGGGTGGCTCAGTCGGATAAGCATCCGACCGGCTCATGTCGTGAATTTGCAGTCCGTGAGTTCGAGTCCCACGTTGGGCTCTGTGCTGACAGCTTAGAGCCTGGAGTCCACTTCGGATTCTGTGTCTCCCTCTCTCTCTGCTCTTCCCCTACTCTCGCTCTGTCTCTCTCAAAAATAAATAAACATTTAAAATTTTTTTAAAAAAGAATTCTACCTCTGACTCTGAGCTCATTTGTTGAACGAGTATGATTGACAGCCTGAATCCAACTGCTCCTGCCTGAATTTACCATCATGTGCATTTATTTCCCCAGGTGCTAAAAGAGAGGTCTCTCTTTACAGAAGAGTGGACTTTCAGAACTGGATTCATTACAGTTTTACTTTATGATTACTTCACACGTATGGTAACACCAGAAAGAGTGTGCTCTCACATTTCCCCAAGTTAATTCATAGCCCAGGGACATATTATGTAATCTCCCCACAGATAATTTTTTTCTTCCTGCTCTACCTTAACAAACTATAATCTCTTGTTTGTTTGTTTGTTTGTTTAAATCTGTGCCTTAGAGAGTAGCCATAACATATACTTCATGAAAGGTCCTGGATATTTAATAATAAGATAGAAACAGGTATGCGTATACTTTTCTTTCAAGTTGTGGCCAGTATTCTTGTTCATTAAAGCCTGATTTAAAAGAAGGCAGGTTTTCTTTATACCTATAAATCCGCCTGATCATATCCTAACTTTTGATTTCTGGAAACAGGGAAACAGAGTGATGAACTCCTCTTTCAGTTGCTAATTGAGATTTGTTTCGAGGTTGTTGTTGTTCTTTTTCCAATAGAAATGGATGGATCAGATTTACAGAAATAATTGTTTTGATTAAGTCAAAAGCTTCTGTACACATTTTTTTAAAGCTGTTAACATTCTGAGCATCTGGAAGACAACAAAAATCGCCAGGGGTAGGAAGAAGTGTCTCCTCTTTTCACAGAGATTTCAAAGCTTTAGTCATCCTCGTCATTTTTAGACTCAACGGCCTACATGTGAGTCACAGGGGTGGGCTGAAGCGGGGGTAAAACAGTAGTCAGCTTATGAAATGATTGACCGTTCTTTTTTCTTATACCTCTTAGAGTCATTGTAGGGAATAAATGAGTTGGTGTATGTACAACCATTTGAATAGAGCCCACCAGAGTAACAGCTATCTACTTACTAAATGTAAGTTACAAATGTCAGCTATTACAACTACTCTCACTGCTTCTACTACTATTGTTTTAGCTATTAACCACCAATTTTCATCTTTACTGCAGACCTTAAACTGTGTGTCCCAAATGCAAGACTTGAGAATAGATACTGTTTGCTTTTATTAATATCAGCCCAGGACACGTGCAACATTTGTAACTTGAGTAATTAGCATCCGGTCTGTTGTTTCCAAAATGTGAGTATCTCCCTCTCTCTCACTAGCGATCGGGCGCGCTCTGCTCTCTCTTGTGCGCGCTCCCTCTCTCTCTCTCTGGCTTAATTAATGCTAATGCATACTGTCCTACAAGAATTTGCAAGCTGTACTGAGAAATAATGCAGTGTTAGTTTTGTAATTTCGTGCACAGAGCACATTTGTGCAAAAGCTTTGTAAACTGGGCCCGTGGTCAAAAGGAGCAATTAGCACTTTGTTAGTATGCAATGATGTACTAATCTGTGCAGTCCCCAAAAGCAATTGTCTGTTCTATTTTGCCCTCATGTGCAAATTTTTTTCCAGTGTGTACAGCACTGCTCCAAAAATAACACATTGCATGCCTGGTGCTGTAAATTGGGTTCACGAAGATGAAGACATATCAATTAGAAAATATTTGTTGGGGGAAATGCGTATAAGTTTGGCTCTACAATTTCCAGCACAACGAGGAAGTTGATGCACAGCCTTCAAGGGCGGCTACGGTTCTCGATTCCTCCCTCAGATTTCACCAGTGGAGTTGTCTTCATCTTCGGGAAAAGATGATGGGGAAGGCATTTGGGAGGAAAACAAGACCTCACACCAGAATAGTTAACCCAAAATCACACTGATGTCGACTTCGTTAACACTGCAGACTGATTTGCATTTAAACAGACACCATCCGTTTCTTTATTTAAATAGCACAGAGGAACCGTATAACAATTCGTGCATTCTTTGGAACTCTCGAGTTCTTGGTGAAGCACATGACTGCGTCAGGTTAATGATAAAAATAACAACGTCTTACATTTATACAGTGATTTGCAGGTCCCCAAGATATTTCAGGTACACTGGTTCATTTGAGTCTCGCTACACAGCTGTGGGCAGGCATCACCACCACCACTGTGCTGATGTGGAAATGTGGGTTCAGAGAAGTCGGGTGGCCTGAACAGAGTCACACAGAGGACAATACTTTGTAGTGGTTCAGAGCTCTGAGGCCAGGCTGCCTGCTGGCAAATTTCTACCCTGCTACTGTCTGGCCATGTGAACTTGACTTCACGCTTCTGTGCTGCAGTTCCCTCATCTATGAAATGGGAAGGATAATCATAGGACCTTCCTCAGGGGGTTATTGTGAGGATTCAACGCAACGCATTTAGAGTAGTGCCTGATACAAATACGTGCTATCTAAGCATCAGCAGTTGTTACTGCTATTATAATTATCATCCTTATCGTTTAGAATAAGTGACAAAACTAGGATTTATTCTCAAATGTGGTGCGCATTCGAAGGATTTGAAGATATCTAGTAAATAGAACTTTCTTTCCCAAGGATCTATTTCTCAGCCAAAAAGTATCAAACATACTTTTGATGATAAAAGAGAGCTGAAGGGCAAATCAATGCTGTTAACTTGAGGAAAAGCTATTGTAAGGAAGATAGTAAATCAGGTTCTTTATTATCATCAAAGAAGGACAGAACAAGCTGGTAACGAGCTGAAGCAGGAGTTTGATCTGATATAGGGAAGCAGTCCTGAGAGTAGAGAAAAGGTGTTCTTGGCGAGTGTGGCAGATTATGGAGAGGACCGCAGGCCAGTGCCTTTCTTTGTACGGTGGTCTTGTGAGATAGCTTCACAACTCCTCCCATCAAGAGGGGAAGCCACCTTCCCACCTAGTGATTCTGGGCTGGCCCTGTGGCCTTGCTCTGGCAGACAGAATGTAGTGGAAGTGATGGCATGCGAGTCCTGAGTCCAGACCTTTCCACTTCACAACTTCTGCTTTAGCTCTTGGAAAGCTGCCCAGGGAACCCAAGCTAGCCTGCTGGAGGGGGAGAGAGTGCCCAGGGGACAGCCAGCAAGGTCAGGAGGCAAAAATCTAGCCCACTGGTGCCTGACTGCAGATCCAGGAGCAAGCCCACCCGCGTCCAGAAGAATCGCCCAGCTGAGCCCAGGCCAAATGGCTCACTCATAGAAATGAGAACTAAATCAACACTGTTGTTTCAATAGGTTTGCGGTGATCTGCTGCGTAGTGAAATATGATTGACATTGCAACACTATGGCTTCTTTAATCTTAAAAATTATTGAAGACAGGGGCACCTGGGTGGCTCAGTCAGTTAAGTGTCTGACTTCGGCTCAGGTCATGATCTCACAGTCCATGGGTTCGAGCCTCGTTTTGGGTTCTGTGTGGACAGCTCAGAGCCTGGAACCTCTTTCAGATTCTGTGTCTCCCTCTCTCTCTGCCCTTTCCCAGCTCATGCTCTGTATGCTCTGTCTCTCTCTGTCTCAAAAATAAATAAATGTTAAAATTTTTTTAAAAAATTATTGAAGACAGTAAAGGTACCTCCCTTTGGAAACTACTTAGAAAAGAAAAGCTATATGGGATAAAAGAATGAAATAGGAGATTTTAGAAGTTCTGTTTCAACACAAAGACTTTTCTGAGTTTGCTAAGTGGAAATTTAAGCTCCAGCTGGTCATAAGGAAGTAACAGAATCTTTTAATTATGCAATCAGAAAACATTATTGAGTACCCTACTATGTGCTAAAGGTTAAGAAAATAATTTCTTCCCTAATAATATAAAAAATAAAATTGTATCAAATATAATTTTGACTATATTTGATTCGTTAGTTGACATTCAAGATTAAAATCTTTTAAAAGAAATAGATCACAGTAGTCAAGTGAGCTCAATGACAATAGTCCAGGAAAAACAAATAAGTTAAAAGGATGTTTTAAGAGCATACACAAATAGTTTCTGTATCATAATTATAGTAATACCCTATTTGTAAAAAGCTGAAAATGTAGAATCAGACATTCATGGGACAGCAGTCCATTCCATCATTTGATTTTCCCTAGTCCAATTTGTAGAGTATGTCCAGACCTCTACACTCAACTTTTGCCCCAAAAATGTATGCACCAATCAATATTACCTGTCATACAAATTTGACATAAAGTTTGAGCCACCTCATTCTCTGTCTTTTCATTGGCTTGATTTTAATTCTCATTCTCAAGAAATTCTTCCTTCTTTACTCATGTTCTCCTCTGTATTTGTCTGCTGTGGTTGGGGCCAATGCCCCCCTCTCTGCTGACCTTGAAAGGGCTTGTATCAGCTGTAGCACCATGCTGGTTTGGGGCCCAACTCCTCTTCACTCTCAGGGAACAGCAGGATGGCATGAAGCCCCCTCAGATTCCTCACTGATGGTTTTATAAGGAAGGCCTAATGTCTCTCATAGCTACAGAACACTTACTGAATTTTTCTAATCTCTGGGAGCAGAACCCGTAAGCCACAGTTTTCTCTCCATGCATTTATCCACTTGTTCATTCACTCAACAAATGACTATTGACCCAGACAAACTGCCAGGCACTAGTAGATACACGTGGAAGCCAAATAATAACTTGAGCCTTGTCCTCATGGAGCTTACCGTCTAGTGGGAGAGACAGACTTTTGTCAAATAATCACAAAAATTATATGTAAACGTGACCCTGGGGCAAGGGCCACACTTTATAGTTGCAAGGTCAGAAAGAGCTATCATGAGGAAATGTCACGTGAGGTGATGTGTGAAGCCTATGTAGACATCAACCAGGAGAAGGTGAAGGAAAAGTGGAATAGGCAGACAGAAACTGCAAGTGCAAAGGCCCTGTGGCAGGAAGAGGCATGAAGAAGACATGGGAAGAAAAGGTAGCCAGCATGACTAGGATAGAGGTCAGGATAAAAATGTAGATGGAGCCAAACTGAGCAGGCCTTGTTAAAGAGTTTCCTTGATTCCAAATGCAGAGGAAAGCAATGAAGGATTTAGCAAGGTATCAACATGGGCACCATGGCATTTTGAAAAGATTACTTTGGCTGCAGTAGAGGATAAGGGTATATCGAGCTTCTGTTCCATAAGCTGCCCCCCAAGAGAAGAAAACCCAAGCCACAGCTGAGGCTTGAGACTAAGAAATGAGAAAGAATAGCAGATGGAAGATGGCCTAAGAAACGACAAAAGCCAGAGTTGGACTAGAAGACAGGCTAATCAGTATTTTGCCCACCCTTTCTAAGACCCCCAGCCAAACTGGTTTGTTAAGCATGCAAATTTCATAGGAACCTCTGGAGGTGAGACCTGGTCATCTTAGTTGCTCTGAGTCACCCATGACTAAAAATTATATTGCCTAAGGCAGACAAGTAAGTTGGAAAATGATGAGGCTAAAAGTATTCAAAATCCCATCAACTCCTCAGCTTGAGCTCTGAGCACAGAGAAAGAAGAAACGACAGAGATAAAGGGGCCAAGTTCAAGAAGGGAGTGCTCTTGCTGGTTGAATCAGTGCAACCTCGTACCCTGGGCCAGCCCGGAGCATTCTCTTCCTGGTTCCTCCCCCAGCACCACACTGCCAAAGCCCCTTGCCACGATAAATGCTCACTTCTAAGCTAAACGTGTGTGTTGATCCCCATTTTCTTAACACACTGTGATACCAAGCATGTTACCTTCACTTCTTTCTGGAGCCAATTGAGTCTTGTTCACAATGCTTTAAATCAGGGGGCAGCAAATTATAATCCATACACCAAATTCACTCATCTCCTGATTTTGTATGGCCCAGTAGGTAAAAATAAAAAAAAAAAAAAAAAAAAAAAAAACAAAACAAAAAAAAAAAAACAAAAAAAAAATATTTTAAAACCATACCTGTTTAGGGAAAAAAAAAAAAAAAAAAAAAAGT
>NW_027529451.1:4840834-4844937 GCF_008692635.1 Crocuta crocuta
TCCCACCCCCTTTTTTTAAAGGCCCAGAAAGAAAAAAAAAAAAAAAAAAAAAAAAAAAAAATCGCAAGCAAACAAGCAAAACCATAAGAAGACTATTTCATGACATAGTAAAATTCCATGAAATTCAAATTAATGTCTGAAGATGAAGTTTTCTTGGGGGACACAACGATGCTTGTTCATTTATTTATTACCTATGGCTGATTTTGCTCCATACGTATAAGTGCAAAAGTAGAACTGAATAGCTGTGATAGAAACCATATGGTTCACAGAGCCTAAAATACTTCCTATCATTTTTTTTGGAAAAAAAAGTTTCTGACTCGTGTTTTAAGTCAGCTTTTTAACCTTGGTCAAATTACTAACAAATAGCCATACTCCTCTGTGTCAAATAACTAATGTAAATAATTGCCCCATAATTGAAATCCTTCATAAACTTGACTTTTGCTATTGAATTTTCTATTCACTAAACAGAAAATTCTCCATGTACCAGGACTCACTTACTGTTACTCAGGTGAATGTATGACTTTGTGAAGGATCAAACATAATTATCGGTCCATAATTATCAGTATACAGTAGGCTGTGCTTCTCCAGAAGGAATAAGACAAACACATCATATAGCCTCTACTCCAGTTCTAAGTGATTTATCTGAAACAGAATTAATTACTTTTGGCTTGGAACCCACTCTGGGTTAATATTGTACATTTGAATGATAACATTTTATGAATATGCAAAATGCTTTTGGAAACAGTAAAAATCAGATAATTCACACCAACAACAAGGAGGCCCAATACAGATTAGCACATTTCTTGGGAGGGAGGATTAATTGAAAAAAAAAAAAAGAAAGATGTAAGTTTACTGACTTGCCCTGCAAACTGTGCCCAGAGAGACATACAGTGTTGACAAGAATCTTTTAGTAAAGATACCATAACATATTTGGTAAACATAATGGGGCTTGCCCTTGTCGGAGACCTCATTACAGCTCTTGGCTATGAGATCTTGGTGGAGAAGCAAGGTGCCGCTGCTGGGTTTTCTGTGAGAAAGATTCAGTTTGTGGATTATTAAGGAGGTGAGAACCAGTGAGAAAGTAGGGTTAGGTTGCACAGCGCTTTGCACAATTCATTCTGTCTTTGATGTTTAGACTGCCAGAGATATTCTTTCCCAGATTCAGCTACACCCCAGGACATATCATTTTAAAATCTCATTATTATTTTGCTTTGATTTCTTTTTCTTTCTTTCTTTCTTCCCCCCCACCCCCCCCTTTTTTTTTCTTGGACCAGATGCCACTCCTTATAGCAATAAAATCTTCTAAAGGAGAGGAGAGGAATTGGACTTGGGGAGAGAAACAACAGACTGCTAATATATAACCTTTGGATGTCACCTTCTCCAGCTTTCCCAGCTCTTAATAGGCCCATGAGAGAGCAGAACATTTTAAAACCCAGTGGGAAAGGAAATTAAAATTATTTCTACCACAGGCCAGGCCTGACCAATCTAATAAAGAAAGCCACACGTTTTCTTCATAGGTCCACTCTTCAACCCATACTGTTTTTTCTAATTATTTGTTTATTCCTTGATGACCGATTCAACAAGTATTTACTGAGAGATACCAGTTTAAATCTCTGTAAGTTTGAGGGCCGTCTGGGTGGCTCAGTCGGTTGAGCGTCTGAATTCAGTTCAGGTCATGATTTAACAGTTCGTGGGTTCCAGCCCCATGTCGGGCTCTATGCTGACAGCTCAGAGCTTGGAGCCCACTTCGGATTCTGTGTCTCTCTCTCTGCCCCTCCCCGCCCCTCTCTCTCTCTCTCAAAAATAAATAACCATTAAAAAAATTAAAAAATAAATCTCTGCAAGTTCTACGGAAGGGTATAAGTATTTGCCTGCTGTTACTAGTGTGGGTAGGAGAGATGTAATAAATGATGCCAATATCTCATTGAATTAACATTATAAAAATTTCCTTCTTGCTCATATAACTTTTCAGTGTGGAAACTGGTTCCCAGGTCCTTTCCCTCTTGTACCTCTGTCATATCTCACATTGTTTCATATCTCAGAGATTCCACTGTGTTCTCTTCATCAAACCAGAAGATGAGGGGAAAGAAAGTCAAGGACTCTGTGAGAAGGTCATCATGAAGCAAGCATGGCAGTGGCATATATCATGGGTGCTTCCATTCCACTGCTCAGTGCTTCGTCATCTCTCCACAGCTAATGGTAATAAGAATGTGAGAAATGCAGTCTAACTTTTGCCAAGAGAAGAAGGAAATGGATTTGGCAAAGATCTAGCCAGTGTTGGCCACGCCTGACTTCAGAAAACTTACTTTCTCCCATATTCCAGCCCGGAAGCATTCGTTGCCATCATACTTGGAAGGATTAACATTTCTTTCACACTTCATACCACACAAGGGTCTGAAATCTTCTAGCCTCCTGGGATCATTGGCGGTGGGGATAGGAAATGATATCTATTAATGTTATTCTATTATTAATTAATTGTTATTAATGCTTATTTATTTTTGAGAGGCAGAGCACAAGTGGTGAAGGGGCAAAGAGGGAGGGAGACACAGAATCGGAAGCAGCCTCCAGGCTCTGAGCTATCAGCACAGCTCGAAGCTAGATGCTTAACCAACTAAGCCCCCCAGGCATCCCTCCTTGTTCCCTTTTCAATACCCAGTCCTCGGGTTCAGTTCCTTCTCGTCCTCTTGGGGACTAGGGTACCTAGCACTCTCTTGAAAGGTCAATGATAACAGTCTCCCAGCTGTTCGCTAACCTCCACAAGGTAAATTCTTACCTGGGATCCACAAAGGAGCTCACCCAAACAACAAGGAAGTTTTCTCCACAGGCTCTCACCACCCACCCAGCTATCTGGGTCAAGCAGGATCAAACAGATTGGAATTGGTGGTCACACTGAAGAGCTGCATTTGGTCACATGTTCCTAGAATCCCTCTCTTTCAGACGCCTAGATTATTAGGCCTAATAAATTCAATGTTACTATTTAAGGATGCTGTTGACAACTATATCTATGGCTTCATCCTGGCTCAAGTACTTAGTGACTTAGCTTCCACATTTCTCTACTCTCATTCTCTATCCAACCACACACACACACCTTAGTTAAATGGTCTCAGTTACCTCAAAATGACCTTTATACCTCAATGGCAATTCCATTTCATGGATACCTAAGCCAAAGGGTTAAAACATGCATTCAATTGAAAGAGTTCTGGAATAATTGATTGAATTATCCATGTAAGAAGGTATATCCTGCACTATTGCTGGAGACTAAAGACCAAAATACATAACACGTTATGTCAGCTGGTGTGCAAAATGGCCCCAAATGAACCGCATGGAAACCTCTCAGTTTTCCATGCCCTTGTGTCACCCACTCGGAGATTGAATCCGGGCTAAGACTGTGACTTCTTTCAGCTGACCGAATGCAGGGGAAGTGATCCCAAAATGGCTCCAAGGCCTAAGCCTATAAGAAGGCCTTGCCACCTTGAGCCACAGAGTAAGATGTCCAGCTACTTTGCTAGAGATACGGTGTAGAGACATGAGATGTAAAGACCGCCTGGAGGAGAGAAAGAGAGAACCAGTTAGGTTCCACTCTGCCCCCACCAGCCTAGGCCGCTCCAGCCTAGAGGCCAGTCAGACTTGTGAGCAACAAAGAAGACTCAAGCCCTATCCATAGCCCGACTCCTGCCACGGGAAACACTGTGTGAGACCCACAGAAGAACCATCTAACAGACCTTGCATAAAATGAACGGGGGAAATAACATGCAAGTGACCTTGGACTTCAGTCCTCGCTGAGGCTTAAGCTGGCTTCGTTCATTCAAATATCTACTCTTCAGATGGCCACCCCACAGAACATAAAGAACAGTACAATGGCTGTCATTTAAAGCCACTAAATACTGAGTGGTTTGTTCTGCAGCAACATACAACCAGACCATATGTCAAGGCAGAGATTTGGGGTGAAGATGGGGACTCTCAAACCCACAGGATGACTTATTTCTAGGGATGGATTTTCTGTTTCATTCAATAGTTTCGTGTTTCTAAGCAGACCCTCTGCCACCTTGTGACACCAACATACAAATCTTAAATCATTCCATGGACATTCGTGACACCCAGGG
>NW_027529451.1:4845088-4917933 GCF_008692635.1 Crocuta crocuta
AGCCTTCGCTCTTCAACCCCCCAACACGTACACTTCCACCACTGAAAGCGTGGACTCTTGTTTCATTTCTCAAAAGCATGAGGCTTTCTGAATCAGGCCTTCAATCCAGTGAAGTGTCTGAAAGAGTAAAATAACACACAGTCACACGGACTCGTGAAATCATAATAATAATAAAAACCCTCAGACTTCTCCTTTTTTTTTTTCTTTTTTTTTTTTTCAGCTGTGAAGCAACACCTGCCATTAGCTGTGGTGGTTCCTATTTTCATATTGTCTGACAGTAGCAGTTGGATCAGGCTTGAGCCAGTGTGACTGAGAGGCAGGCTCCCTGCTTCCACAAAGCTGAATTTAATAAGATGAGAACAGCATGCCAAGATGGGGAGCTCCCTCCCTAACACTTATCCTGACACCAGCCCCTCAGCGGGGCCGTATTGCCGCGGTAATCTGGGTGAGCCGGACGGAGCGTCCTGCTTACAAGTTCAATATAATGGAACAGCAGGGGGCGAAGGGCTGGCAGAAAAGCTTAGCAAAGTTAAAGCCTATTACTCTATGCTTGAGGAAAAATGAGTCACAAAATATTACACCCAGAGCAAGACTTGAACCTGCCAAATGCAGCAGCAACACACGCTAAGCCTTGTCTGTAATGGTGCATTCATTATTCTATGGTCCAGGGTAATGTGGATTTAAATGTCTTTAACCCTAATGGAAATGTATATGCAAATTTCCCCCGTAAGCCCGTCCCTCCCTCACTATTCTTTGGCCCTGTTTGAATCTAACAGGCAGGGTGACTGCATACTACATATGTCTAAGAAAATGATGCCTTTTTAATCTGTCTTTGGTGGCAAGAAGAAGGCAAGAAACTGGACCGAAAGCTTTCAGCTGTGCATTATGGTCCTCGGTGTTGTTTTATGCCTCTTGCGGTGTCCAATTTAAAACTAATGGGAGAAAGAACAAGCAAACGGCCTCTGAGATCAGTCCTGGTAGAGGATTGGGCCGGGCTGGCTGAGTTAATTTGAATATCAACTCTTCATATAAATGGGTTCTAACAAACCAATCAATACTCGTTCATCAAATCAAACTTAGACTTGGAACAGACTTGCCTCACACTTTCAATCAGCCAGTGCCCCGGAACCAATCCAGGGCTCCGTGTAACTAAAAGACCATTATGTAGAATCCTGAACTTTAAGCCGCTGTAGTACTTGGGTTTTTTGAAAGAACAACAATAGAACTAAGACCTGTCATTCCTTCTAGCACTGCAAATTCGCTTAAATCATCAGGTATGGGGTCAATGACAGAGCCACCAATCACTGAGCTCTTACCAGGGGCCACATGCCTGGTTGGGTGCCTTCTATCCCTTATCTCTAATCTTTATGTAGTGAGTTGTAAATTTTCTCACAATGCTTCACGGCATCTCTGTACAAAGAAATTTGAGCTTCTTGATTTATAGCCGATCAAATCTTCTTCATAGTTCTCCAATGGAGAAACAACATTTAAATGTCACACTGGACAAATTCTATTTTTTATTCTCTTACAGTTTCAGCAGATTTTTTTGGTGTATGGTGGTCTGTCGAATATATGCTTTTAGATTTCCTCTGTATCCCCTTGCTCCCTTTGAAGATGGCATCTGGAGCTCATATGCCAGGTGCCAACAGAGCATTAGGAGCCCACACCCGTGAGGTAACTCTCGGATTTCTGCACACCTCTGCCTTGGGACTGCTGGTTGGTCAGCTGCATGGACTGAAGAACAGTTGTGTCTGCACCAGCCGTTTGGAACTTCCTGCTGGCGAACTACCAGCAACTGGTGCTGGCATATTGAGCATGTTCCTGAAGTGTTCACACATGCAGACTCCGACCATCCCAAGGTGTATTCCAATCCACCGCCCGTCTCTGAACCTTTGTGTCCCCGTGTCAGGACTGGTAGGAAGGTCAGGTGCAGACCAGGCAGGGCAAGTCCTTGTCCTCAGCCTCATCTCCCCAGTTTATCCTTCTGCCAGTGGTGTATTTGCATTCCCACTCCAGGAGGACATGGTGCAGACATCAATATGGAGATCTTCCTGGGATCTTACCAATGTCAGGGAAGTAGACCATGAACTTCCTAGACCGATCTGACCATTTCTATTATTTTCTTACTTTAAGTTCAGGACCAAGGGTGAGGAAAATGGGAATCGACATTGGACTCCCTCTCTTTATCTTTCTGATCTTTCTTCTGTTGGACACTGCCCTGGGCTCAGAAACAGGGCTTGTCCCTTCCTCTTCCTGCCTGGCCAGACTCCCTTACTTCCTAGGCTGAGCTCATATCACACTTATGACCATACTAATTTAGGTTCCTTGAAAGCAGGCAAGGATTCAAATGGATCTAGTTTATTTGGGAGACGCAGAGAACATCAAAAGAGGACTGGGGAAATGAGAGAGGGAAGGGAAGGTGGAGTGAAAGTACATTATATGCCAGTCACTACTGTGTGCAACTGGACCTTAACCCCGTGGGAAAACTCTGGGTCCCAGTACAGAGCACATGTTCAGACTTACCCAATTAAGGGTTAAAGAGGCTCCAGCACTTATACACCAATTCCTGTCACTCACTGATTGAGGACCAATTCATTTGGGATGATATGTTAAAACTCATAGAATGAAGATATACAGATGGCAAATAAGTATAAGAGAAGATGCTCATGACCATATAGTGTCAGGGAAATGCAAATTAAAACAACAAGATATCACTACACAGTTACTAGAATGGAAAAATCCAAAACACCGACACCACCAAATGTTGGCAAGGACATAGATAACACATTCCCATCAGTGGTGGGAGTACAAAATGATAGAGCTACTTTGGAAGACAATTTCGCAGCTTCTTACTACACCAAACATACACTTACTAAAATAGCACTCCTCGGTATTTACCTAATGATTTGAAAACTTATGTCCACAGGTGTACCAAAACCTGCACAGAGATGTTTATAGCAGTTTTATTCATAATTGCCAAAACTTGAAAGCAACCAAGATATCCTTCAGTAGGTGAATGGATAAATAAACCGTGCTATATTCAGACAATGGAATATTATTCAGCAATAAAAAGAAATGAGCTATCAAGCCATGAAAAGACATGGAGGAAACTTAAAGGCACATTACTAAGTGAAAGAAGCCAATCTGTAAAGGTTAGAAGGAAAAGGATTCTAGCCATATGACACTCTGCAAAAATACAGCTACAGATATAGTACAAAGTCCTAGCAGGGGCTAGGGGTATGGGGAAGGGGTGGAGAGATAAAAGAGCAGAGCAAGAAGATTTTTAGGGTAGAGACGCTATTCTGTATACTGCTATACTATAATACTATAATGTGCATGCATGTCCTTTATATATTGGTCACATCCCATAGAATGTACAATGCCAACAGGGAATCCTCACACAAACCATGGACTTTGGGTGACAATGATGTGTTTATGCTGCTTCATTAATTACAACAAATATATCACTGGTGCTGATAGTGGGAAGGCTATGTTGTGTGGGGGCAAGAGGCATATGAGAAATCTCTACTGTTTCCCTTTAACTTTGCTGTGACTCTAAAATTGTTAAAAAAAATCTATGGACAACTGGATTTCTGTTCATTTTCTACATTTTGAATCGTGTGCACTACCATTGCTGCATCAGTTTGATATCAGTGTTGAAAATTTACCAGTTATATTTGCTGTTTATAATCTATTTGTAGATTAGGATTAAAATGGATTTAATCCATTTTTAAAGCTGTGTGAATTTTTCTAAACAGGAAACAACTATTTGCAATATGGGTTTTCATAGTGATTAAGCCAGTTCTGATTTTTATTATTAGCAATTGAGAGCACGTGCTCATCTAGCAATGTAAAAATATATTAATGAGTATTTGGTAAATTCCAGCAGGTTTTACCATGAGCATAATTTTGTGTTGTACAATTAAGCTACAGTTACATCTATAATTTTGGATAACATTCATTGGTTAACAATAAAATGACAAAAGCTCAAAAAAAATCTGTGGAAAAAATTCATAGAGCTGTACACACAAAAAAGGAAAGTCAAATAAACTATTTACCTGTTCTGCTTGTTTTCTTGTCGTACAGGCATTACTCGTTTTCTCCTCCGAGGTCTCTGAGCCTTCTAATACAGCCTTGAAAATGAAAGGTTGCTAAAGACCATGATTTAAAGGGGTGATATTCATTGATTTAAGAGTTTCAAATTATTGCATATACTTCCATTTCAAATCCTGCTGGGTAGGCATTATTTTTGCCCTTATTTTTACAGACAAGGAGCCCATAGCACAGAGAGTTTACGTGACTAAACCCTGTTGGTAGGTGTGGAAATCATGAATTGAATCCACGTCTGTGTGGTCCCAAAGTTTAGGTTCTACTCACAAAACACTAACACAAGTGCTCAAGGCCAGTTGTTGATAACCCAGGCAAATATTATACCTGGAAAGAATCCTCCATGGTAGAAAAGGTAGGAGGGGGAAAGGAGGAGAAAAGAAGGAAGAGGTAGGAACCAGGGAAAGCAATCAAATCGCCAGCTTCATGAATGTACAACACTTCAATGAGAATGTGCCAGGAGTGGGAAAGGAGTACTTTTTTTTTTTTAATTCCAAAGACTGCTGAAAAGATGGTTACCAAATTTCTACCTCAATTGGTCCTACCAAAATGTTAAATAATTAATATATTTGTTCTGCATGTATTCCAAAGAAGAGCATTTCTTTTTAAAAAATGTTTTTTCTTAATGTTTTATTTATTTCTGAGATAGAGAGAGAGACAGCATGAGTAGAGAGGGAGTCAAAGAGGGAGACACAGAACCCGAAACAGGCTCCAGGCTCTGAGCTAGCTGTCAGCACAGAGCCTGATGGGGGGCTCGAACCCACGAGCTGTGAGATCATGACCTGAGCTGAAGTCAGATGCCCAACCAACTGAGCCACCCAGGTGCCCCCCAAAGAAGAATATTTCTTTACCCAACCAGTTCTAGTTATGGGACATCACTTATTTGCTGTTGCTTCAACAAAGCCACAGGGTCATCTAATTCCAAATGACACTAACAGTTAAATCCTGGCATTTGGCAGAACTGTAGTTTTCCTAAAAATTATTTCATTGACTCGGTGAACTTTCTTCTTCCCTCTCTAGATCTGAAAAACAAACAGCAAATGGAAACTGTTACAATGTTCATTCTAGTTCATGAAAGCCATGTGTGAAAATAGAAAACAATTTGGTTGGTTTTCCGTATCACAAGGAA
The DNA here is from genome assembly GCF_008692635.1 of Crocuta crocuta. Lineage (NCBI taxonomy): Eukaryota > Metazoa > Chordata > Mammalia > Carnivora > Hyaenidae > Crocuta > Crocuta crocuta. Next base: position 4,850,325 of record NW_027529451.1, read on the forward strand.
TTCATTATTTGGTAGAAAAGGAATAGCCTTTAAAGAAAAATCCAGTTGAAACATTTAATCAAACTGAAGCAGTTACAAAAGGAATTTTAAAACAACTTGATTTGTTATAAATCAAAATACTGTCCCAACCATGCTGGGGTGCCACATTCTTCCCCTCACCCCAGGCTTCTTCTTAAAAAAATACTGCCACTCCACCTTCCAAATCCCAAGAAGGTATTTTTATCCATTGCTCAAGCTACTAAATCTATTATAGAATGTGTCTGTGCAATATTGGCCAGTTTTCTTCTCTGAAACCCACTAGCTCATGAACTCATGAAGACGAGGACAACCTCACACCTACTACATCTTGCATGCTCACAATGGTTGCAAAATGAGTGAATTGCACTTCTGCTCCTTCCCCTTGAAGTCTAGCCCAGGTTAGGAGGTAGCAGGTGGAATCAGAAAGAGCTGGGTAAAATCCTAATTTACCAGCTTTGTGACTTTTGGCAAACTGCCTGACCTCTGTAATCTTTTGTTTCCTCATCTGTGTTATGGGGACATTGATATTCACCTGTTAAGGATGTTATGCCAGTAAGTGAGATACCGTAAATCAACTGCTTGACACTTTAGCTAGCAAACAGTAAGCGCTCAATAGCTGGCAAGTGGGTTCTCAACAGAGGCTCCTTGAAACCATGTTAACACTTATAAAGTATTTAAGTGTTAACCATCACACTAGTCTGAGAGGCTAAATACATAAAGCAGTGGTTCTCAAATCTGAGTGTGCATTAGAATCATCTGGAAAAACTTAACAGCACAGATTGCCTGGTCCCAGCTCTTCTTTCTGATGAAACAGGTCTTGGGGCGGGTCTAAGAATTTGCATTTATAACAATTTCCTGGCTGGTGCTGATGCTGCTGGTCCTGGGACCACACCTTGGGAGCTGATTTGCCGTTTCCTCTGAGTCTTCTTCATCGCAGGCAACTGCACACTGGAATCACTCAAGAAGCTTTCAAAATTACTGATGGCCTTGTCCCCTACCATGGTTTCTGAATTAATAATAATAGGTCTCTGGTGAGGCCTGAGCACTGAGATGTTTTTAAAGCTTTCCGGGTGCTTCTGATGAGAAGCCAAGGGTGAGAACCAGAGCCCTAGAAGCATGCCTGTGGAGCCTTGCATCTCAAAGTGTGGGCCCTAGATCAGCAACAGAAGCATCACAAGGAAGCTGGTTAGAGATGTACAAAGCCATTCTTGGCCTTTTGGCTAAGATCAAGTGGAGATGTACAAAGCCAGACCCCATCCTGACTTAACTAATAAAAATCTGCATTGTTAGTACACTCTCCAGAGAAGTTCCATGCATGTTAAAGTTTGAAAAGTCCTCAAGGGAATCCTCTCTCCAACTTACATCAGAGAAAGCATCCCTAAATCTCACCTTTGCCCCACTTGAGCTTTTCCTTCCTAAGATCCTGGGACTTAGGACAAAACCAGGAACTCACTCTCTCCGCCCTTGCCCCTAAAGAGTGGTTTTTACCTTCTACTTTGCAAGCATGAACCTGAAAAGCCTTCTGTCTTTGTTCCCATTTTTTTTCTCTTCTCTGTCTTCCCAGACTCAGTTTCCATCTCCAGATACAGCCTTCATCACACCTATTTATTAATGCTAAGGTTTCACTGGATTCAAGTAAAGACAGGAGGCAGGATCAATGCCTTAGTGGGATTCAGAAAAATGAAACTTTTCTTTAAAAAATAAGTTAGCACCTGGTTTCTCCCTAAATTACCCTCACACAGATGTGTTGAGATGGTATTAAAATAGAATCCTTCTCCACTACAGGCGGGAAAGTGAAAAGTAACATGGAAGAGATGCCTAATGATTTGGAAAAAGGAAAAGATCCATAAGTGAAGAAATTATGAGGTGTCTATGACCAGAGAAACCTGAAATGTGCTAATTGAAAGCCCGCAGACGCCATTATCAGTGACGCCCCTCCGGAGCCAGCAGCACAAGCACATCTGAGCAGAAACCCGAGCTAACTAACAGCACAGAGCACTGTCTTGACAGCTTAAGTAGGGTTCAGTGTGCATGAGTCAGCAGGGGAGGGTCCTTGTGCACGCAGTTCATTAGAAATCCTCCACAAACAAGAGGGAAAATCTCCTCTGGTTGAGTGCCAGGCATACTCAAAGAGAAGGCGAGTCTGGTTTTTAGAAAGAATGAGAACAGCATATTAGGAATATGTGCATGGAAATAAACAGTCCCATACACATGCACACATTCCAAGTCACAACTTTGGCCACTCAGAACGTGTTCCATGGACCAGCATCAGCAGCATGTGCCCCTCACCCCCACCTACTATTAAGAATCTACACTTTATTTTTTTGTTGTTTAACTTTTTGAGGAAACTCCATACTGTTGTCCAGAGTGGCAGAACTACCCTATCATCCAGCAATTGCAATACTATTTACCCAAAGAATACAAAAATACTAATTCAAAAGGATATACGCACCCCAATGTTTATAGCAGCACTATCTACAATGGTCAAATTATGGAAACCATGCAAATGTCCATCAACTGATGAATGGATAAAGAAGATGTGATACACACACATACACACAATGGGATAGTACTTGGTCATAAAAAAGAATGAAATCTTGCCATTTGCTACTATATGGATGGAGCTAGAGAGTATTATGCTAAGCAAAATAATTCAGAGAAAGACAAATACCATATGATTTCACTGATATGTGGCATTTAAGAAACAAAACAAACGATCATAGGGGCGGGGGGGAGAGAAAGAGAGGCAAACCAAGAAACAGACTTCTTAATAAACCAAGAACATTACCTGGGGGGAGGTGGGTGAATGGGTTAAATAGGTGATAGGAATTAAGGAGGGCACTTGTTGTCATGAGCACTGGATGTTGTAAGTTACTGTTGGATCACTAAAGTTACACCTGGAATTTTTAAAAAACTTAAAAAATAATCTACATTTTCAACAAACACCCCAGGTGATTGGTTTGCACAGCAGTGTTTGAGAAGAATTGCTTGGAACCAGTGGCTCACAAATGTTGGCTGCTCACTGGAACCACTCAGGTATTTCAATGTGCAGCCAATGGTGAGAACCTCTGATCTAAAATAAAAGACAGAAACATACCCTCTCTTTTCCCCTCATATTGAGCCCTTTGACCAGTTTGAAAACAGAATCATTGATGCATAAGAGATACATTTCAAGACTGTTCTTGGAAGACCTGGTTTATAACTCTTATTTTATTTTCATTCATTCATTCATTCATTCATTCATTCATGAATGGGGTGGGGCAGAGGGAGAGGGAACGAGAATCTTAAGCAGCCTTCACACCCAGCATGGAGCCTGACACAGGGTTCAATCTCATGACTGTGAGATCATAACCTGAGCTGAAATCAAGCATCAGACACTTAACCAGGTGAGCCACCCAGGCACCCCTATAACCTTTTTAAAGACTAATCTTGGGGCACCTGGGTGGCTCAGTCAGTTAAGCGTCTGTCTTCAGCTCAGGTGATGATCTCACAGTTTGTGGGTTCGAGCCCTGCATTAGGCTCTGTGCTGACAGCTCAGAGCCTGAAGCCTGCTTCAGATTCTGTGTCTCCCTCTCTCTGCCCCTCCCTGCCTCAAGCGCTGGCTCTCTGTCTCAAAAATAAATCAACATTAAAAAAAAAAATAGACTAATCTTATTCTGTTCTGGTATTTTTTTTTTTTTAGTTTATTTATTTATTTTGGAGAGAGACAGAGATAGCACAAGTAGGGATGGGACAGAGAGAGAGGGAAAGAGAGAGAATCCCAAGCAGGCTCTACACTGCCAGCACAGAGCCCAATGTGGGTCTCAAGCCCATGAAGCCACAGGATCATGACCTGAGCTGAAACCAAGAGTTAGACGCTTCAACAACTGAGCCACCCAAGTGCCCCTGTTCTGGTAATTAATTATCTCACTTGCCATATGCTTCCTGAGACCAGATAACATGACTTATGCCTTTGTCTGACATTAGACTCTGGGCCACCCATAGAGGTTGGGGTCGGGTTAGATGTTCAACTAGTGTTTGTAAATTAATAACAATAAATAAAAGCTCAAATTCTGGCTTCTCTATGCTATTCACTTTTCTGGTACATATTAATTTTTGAAGGCATTATGGTTATATCTTCCCATCGAGACTATAATCGTTTTAAATGCAAGGACACATTTAATGCTTTCTACTCCCCTTTCCATCCAAATATATATTAATGAACACAGAATATATATTTCATACTTGTAAATTTTACTGAATAGCCTCAAGGTTTTATGCAACTGGAAGTCATGGTTTTACATGAGCAGCATTTGAATCTACTTAATCGTAAAATATGCCTTACTGATAATTTATTGTATTTTAGATAAGAAACCTTAATGGTAACTCAGCAAGCAAGGAAAAATAAAAGCTGATGTCAGGAATAAACTTTCTTAAACATGGGGCACCTGGGTGGCTCAATCAGTTGGTCATTCAACTTCTGTTCAGGTCATGATCTTGTGGTTTGCAAGTTTGAACCCCGTATCAGGCTTTCTGCTGTCAGCACAGAGCCTGCTTTGGATCTTCTGTCTCCCTCTCTCTCTGCCCCTCCCCTGCTTATGCTCTCTCTCCCTCTCTATCTCTCTGTCTCAAAAATGAATAAACATTTTTTTAGAAATCCTAAGTATCTTTAAGATATGTCCTACATTTAGAATATACTCAATAGAGTGTACCACACTTTACGTTCTATAATTTGTGCAATGACTATCAGTGTTTAGAATGATTACACTAGACAAAGCGTAGGCAGATATTTTCTGTAAAGGACCAGATAGTAAAATTTTTTGGTTTTACAAGCCATTCGGTTTCTATAGAAGCTACTCAACTGATGTTGTAGTATTAAAAAATAGTCATGGACAATAAGTAAGCAAAAGGTTGTACCTGAGTTCTAATAAAACATTATTTATAAAAATAGGTGGATTTGGCCTACAAGCTGTAGTTTTCCAACCCCTGCAATAGCAGACTATAAGAACTTTATTATTTAAAAGTAAAATGGAATAAACTGTACTTAAAAAGGCAAAATAAGTTAGTTTGGGAAAAACTAGGATATAAACAACTGCATGTACTCATACTTAGATACTATTTTCACACAGGAAAGTGAACTATTTTTAGAGGCAATGTTGGTAAGGAGAGGCAGTGGCAAGATGCTCTGTTAACTTATAAGTTAACAGAATATGTAATTAACCAGGACATGATATTCCTCAAATAATTTGGTTATTCACAATTACCTTTCAAAGACTGTAACACCTAGGGTGATTTTTTTTTTAAATTATGGGAAGTGTCATGTAATGGCTTGAGAAGGTGTATTGGAATCATAACCCTCTTCAGTTTTCCAGAGGAAGTAGGGCAATAGGAAAGCCAGCCAGGAGCTGATGGAGACATGAGCAGTCAAAATGATATCCAATCCACTGTTAGGACTCAGCCTTTTGGTCTGCACTGTGTGATGGAAGATCATTTCAGTGTTGAAGCTGTTGAGTCCTAAGTGGATAGGTTAAGAGCTTCAGGTTCCTAGTAATTTCAGTCCCTCCCCTCAAAAGAATGGAAGTCGTAACTATTAATCCAAAAGGAAATTCAGCCAAGCCTAGGGAGCTGTTGTGAGCCCCTTGACAATGTCTAATTCATTAGCCTTCATCACTGGTAAGACCAAATGTACCTACATGAGCATCTATTTCTCTAGCAAATAAAATACATTTAAATATTTGCTTGGTCTAAAGCAGATGGCCTCCAAGTTTGATCTTGTTTGATGGTTTGAGAAGACATAGATCTAGGCTTAGCTGGAATTGATTATTTGAGTGTACTGTGGGTAAAATATCCTGGATTTGAAAAAGAAATTTAGTTTCACTCAGGGGTTCAGCAAGCTAGTGTCATGTTTTCTTTTTGTTGTTGTTGTGGTGGTGGTGGTGGTGGTGGTGGTGGTAGCAGTGGCTTTCCTTGGGGGTCTGGTTTAAGACTTATTTATTAAGCTCTTTACCAGCTTCTTTCTTTATCCCCATCCTGGAAGTATTCCTCCTCCAAATCAGTCGGTGTTTAACACAACAAACTTGCTAACTAACTGGAAAGATGCATCTCTCAGTTCAGTATTGGGCAAACTGGACATATTTCACATATTTTGGGAAGAATTGGACTTTTCTTTAAGGATCAAGTATCTCTAAGGAAGTCTCTCAGATTGAAACCTACCTTAGGTCTTGTGTGGAGTATGTAAATAGTTCCCTTTTCTGTGGCATTTTGTGGGGACTATTAGTGCCACTGTAGGGAGTCAGTGGGGTGAACACATGTTCCAATTTGACTGGGGTAATCTCACTTTTCCTCTGATGTCCCAGCAAATTATTAGTTGGGTCTCCTTTCAATCTCAAAAATGTTCCAGTTGAGGGGCACCTCGGTGGCTCGGTTCGTTAAGCATCCAACTTCGGCTCAGGTCATGATCTCATGGTTCATGGATTTGAGCCTGCATCGGGCTCTGTGCTGACAGCTCAAAGCCTGGAGCCTGCTTTGGATACTGTGATTCTGTCTCTCCTTTCCCCCTCCCCCACTCATGTTCTCTCTCTCTTTCTCTCTCTCAAAAATAAATAAATGTTTTAAAAAAAACTTTAAATGTCTCAGTTGAAAAAAATAGTGTCCACTCATATGTGGAACTTAAGATACAAAACAGCTGAACATAAGGGAAGAGAAGCAAAAATAATATGAAAACAGGGAGAGGGACAAAACATAAGAGACTCTTAAATACAGAGAATAAAATAAGGGTTGCTAGATGGGTTGTAAGTGGGGGGGGGGGGATGGACTAAATGGGCAAGAAGCATTAAGGAGGACACTTGTTGGGATGAGTGTTATACATAGGGGATGAATCATAGGAATCTACTCCTGAAATCATTATTGTACTATATGCTCACTAACTTGGATGTAAATTGAAAAAGAAAAAGAAAAAGAGAAAAAATAGTGTCTAGATTGGACAATGATTTATATGGTCACTGTAATGATAGCTGACATCTATTGACCACTTACTTTAAGCACTTTGCTAAACACTGCTATGCGAATTGTTTAATTAAATGATCACAACATCCCTCAGAGATTATGTCATCATTGTTTTCAAGTTATACATGAAGAAACTAAGTATGAAAGAAGTGAAGTTACTTAGATCTTAACCCATGAGAAAGATTCTGAAAGTCAGAAGACTTAACCACAATGTTCCATCTAATTAAAACTTGTAGTTTGAACAAGATACCAGGGAATCATCCTCTTGTGCCTAGAAACTGTGTTTGAAGAAGGGGGGAGTCAAAGGTAGATGAAAAGAAAGGTGGACGCCACATAAAGACAGTAATTTTATACGCAACATTAGTTTCTGCATCCTCTCTTTCTTACTTAGCTTAGTCTAGCATATGACATGAGATCAAAATGTACCTTTCCATACAAAGACTCTAAACCCACATATTTCAATAATAACACTGAATGTAAATGGGCTGAATGCTCCAATTAAAAGACATAGGGTAGCAGAATGGATTAAAAAACAAAATCCATCTATATGCTGTCTACAAGAAACTCATTTTAGACGGGAAGATACCTTCAGATTANGGAGGAGAAATCATGAAGAAACTGACAAGCAATGACATGGCATTTGCCAGTAAATCTATAATGAGGGTTATAATGTGTTCCAGTTATATCTGTTATAGATCAAATACCATATTTTCATCATTTTAGCACCTCATCCCCTTTTCATTTTCAAATATTCCCCAGTCTGGGCAATAAACTGTATGGCAGCCCTGTCTATAATAAAATATTTATATAAATTCATTTCTGTTTAGGTACATTTAATGCTTAATCTTCAGCTTAATGCATCTCTTTTACTATTTCTTCTAATATTTCATTTAGAAGACAACAATGTGATCATTTACTTAGACCCTTATGGAAAACGCTAAACCAAACCCTGGAGAGTGGGAATGAGTCCACAGATGAAGATAGCAACCTACAAATGAGAGGTAATTACAAGATATTGTACCAAAGTGTCATAACAGAGCTAGGTAAAGCTATTTCTGGAAAGGGGAGGCTTTATCAAGGATGTAACTTTACCCTAGACATGAAGTAGACAAAAGTTTATTTGGTGGTGTCCATAGAGGAGGAATGTTCCAGAAAGAATGTAATAAAATGCATGCAAGCCCTCTGCAAAATAAGGTGAAAAGAAGAAGGGGCATTTCTGCTCCAGAGCCAAGGGGCAAGTGAGGGGAAGAGAGAGAGAAATCACAATTTTCTGGTCAGAGTTAAGGGCTCTCCTGTTTAGTGCCTGAGGAGCCATCACTACAGGATGGCCTGGGAGCTGGAGCAGTAGCAAATGTAAAAGAACAATAAAAACTAGGCATTTTCTCCTCTCTCTCTCTGACCAAAGGAGCCCCCTTTCTCTCTCTCTTTTCAGGCCAAAATTCAAGGGCTTCTTTGGATCTCTGTCTGTACCTGGTACATGGTTTCAGGCATCTAGCTCTCCCTGGATTCCAGAACAGAAGATACCACTGGGGGAAATGGTCACCTTACCACTGACTCAGGAAGAATTTGAGTTTCGGTTTCCTTCCCTAATTTGCTTGCTGCTGTTAACTTTTCAGACCCCTCAGAGAGCTGCTCCGTGTGGCCCACCCAGAATTTTTAACCGCATTCACTGAGAGACAGGAAGAAGTATATTTACTCTATCTTGATTAGAACTGGGCCCAAAAAGAACATATTAATTACTGTAAAGAGACCAGCTTTGTGACTGCAAGTGTCCAGAAACCTTCCTACCTGTATTTTGAGAAAGTTATGGGAACTGTCTTAGATTTCAACCAAGAACTAGGAGAGAAAAGAAGAAAGTTGCCTTATGAATCATCTTTCAATCTACTAGTCACATGGTTAAATCTTCGTAAAGAATATTTACAGGTATTTCACCTTCAGAAATCAATTCTATGGAGCTGGCCAGGCTGTGGGGGAGTCAATCCAAAAGCACTTTAAATACTTAATTATTTTTCAGAGCCGAGAGTATGGAAGAAAAAGCTGAAGATCCTAACTTTGACTCTCCGCTTCACTGAATCACCAAAATAAAGGGAAGTCTTCAGCCACGGCTTCAGATTGACGCAAGATGAGAACTTCATCAGGCCCGCGTTATTGTTGGAGGATTGATTCAAAAATAAAAGACCTAAGTTTCAGCTGGTCCCAAACTACAGAGAATTTTACCCACGCAAAGCCCCCATTTGCCAATGCAAATCTGATAATTGGACACTTAATTACCCTATTTGCACACATAAATGAAGGGTGTGCCGGCGAGAAATCAGAGCCCACTCTTAAAACTTTGGCCCCAAGCAATGAAACCACATGCTTTTGTCAACAGCTAAATTGATTAGAATTGTGTTTATTTCTGCTCGTGTTAGTCCACATGTATTTTCACTGGAGCCTGATGTCTATTGAGTTACAGCTTAGTTAAAAAACCTACGTTATGCAGAAAACCTAGATAGTAATTGCCAACTATGTGCCAAGAATCCTTTCATTTTATAGAGAATGCAAGGTCTGAATAAAAAGAAATATTCTTTGCAACCTCATATGCCTGGGCAGACTCAGCAGCCTTATAGTCATAATAAGGACAGAAGGGCCTTTTAAAAGAATACTTTAAGCAAAATTTCCAGCATGGATTACTCTCTTGGGTAAATGACTCTGGCATTGAATTTTCCCCATTTCCCTGGGGCAGGTAAAGGGGTGAATTTTCTCTGAATATCTTTTAGCTAGACAGTGTCCTAACTATGTCCTAAGGGGTAAAATCTTAAGACTTGGAAGCATCTATTGTGAGTAGGTCCATCTGGGTTTCCTCCCCATGAATAGAAACATCAAGAGTAGGCTGTTTCTTGATCTTTGATTATAGATAGACCTGGGTTCTAGTTCTGGCTCTAATTCAAACTATCCATGTACTATTGGGGACAGATTCAAGTCCTTACAGTTGCTAAATAATGGTAGAGGAAAAAGGGAAAGCTGGTCAGGAAGGGCCAGGCAGTGGGTCTGAGAAGTGGAGGCAGGCCATAGGAGGCTAGTATCAAAAGGAAGATAAGCAGTGAGGAACGATCAATGGATTTGGCGACTTGAAAGTCAACGGTAACTTCATCTTTGTTTTGCCACCAGATACTCAATAAATATGTGTTGAGTGAATGACTTATTTCTCAGCAGCATTTATTGAGGATACTCTGCACAGGGAGCACTGTGTGGGCAGTCAAGAGTACCCAGAAAAAGAAAATGAGCCCCTGCGTACAAGACTATTTATTGTAAGAGTGCTCCTTGAAGAGTAAAAACTCACTAAGGTGAAACAAAATGAAATGAGACAAAGTTGAAAGTCTCGATGTGAGGATGAGGGGCAAGATGACCTTTGAGTCCTTACATAGATGCCTACAGTGTATTCCATGCAGGGGTTCTCCTCCCCAGCCTGGGGCCCAGGGGCTCAAACTGTGGAATGATTGCAGCTGCCTTTCATCCACCACTACTGTGATCTCGTTGGGTTCAGCAGGTGCCAACCAATACAGAGGAACTATGCACAAGGGCCTACCCTGTCTTAACACAGTGAAAACTAGAGAACCCAGGACACAGGCCTGGATTCTGCCAGCCTCAAGGTAGAATGCTTACCTTCACCACTGCTTTGGTCTCTCTGGATTATGGGACATCAGAGAACTCCTGCTTGGACTCTGTCTTCTGTTACTGCTCACGAATATATCTCAGTTTTATGACAGATTACTCACTTACTTTATCCTTTCACATTTAAAACAGAAAACAAATACATCACTCCTTTCAAAACTATGTTTCTGTCCCTTGTTTTATTCTCAAGTTTAATTTTCCAAAAAGTCCATCTGCAAATGGGAAGAGTAATGTGTGAGAACTGTTAATTTAAGAGTAGAAGCAGAAACGCAAGCTGCCTCTGTCATATTCGTTATTATAATCAGTGTCTTCACCATCCCTTACCCCTCAATAAAAAGTGTTGTTTAATCATGATTTTCTTTGGGGCACCTGTGTGGCTCAGTCAGTTAAGCACCCGACTATTGATTTCAGCTCAGATCATGATCTCTTGCTTCATGGGGCCAATTGAGCCCCATGTCCGGCTCTGTACTAACATAGAACCTGCTTGGAATTCTCTCTCTCCCCCTATCTCTGCTCCTCCCCAACTAGTACATACACACGCATTCTCTCTCTCTCTCTCTCTCTCTCAAATAGGTATGCTTTTTTAAAAATCATAATGTTCATTTTCTTCCTTTGTATCTTCTTTTTCTGAGAAGCTGCAGGTGCTATTCTGATGGGTTGACCAGAAGTAGTTAAAAAATTAAGCAAACCTATTCATTGAACACAGAAGAAACAGTGTTATTATCAGTGGTTAAACAAAACTCTGACCAAACTTTAGAGGTCAAGGGGGCCAAGAGAAATGTTTTTTTCACTGCTAAAAACCTGTGAACTTTAGCTAGGTCCTGTTGGTTGAGAAGCTTAAGAAAGAAAAAGAAACTAACATTTGTTAACTGTCTACTAGATACCAGGCTCATTGACCACATCATTTCGGTTAACTCTTTCTACTGTAGTTATTAACGTTATTTTACAGACCATAAAATTGTCATTTAGGGAAGTTTGGCAACTTGCATAAGATCACCCAGTGAAGGAGAATCACCAGAAGGAATGTTCTATAACTTCATGATACATCTAAGGCATTGATGTTTTCCCTCGTCTTTTTTTATAAAAAAAGAAAACAATTATTTTTTTATGAGAGAGAGCAAGATGAGGAGGGGCAGAGAGAGAGAGAGAGAGAGGGAGAAAGAAATCCCAAGCAGGGTCTGCGCTGTCAGCACAGAGCTCTATGTGGGACTTGAACTCACAAACCGTGGGATCCTGACTGGAGCTGAAACCAAGAGTTGGATGCCTAACCACCTGAGCCACCCATGTGCCTCGACATTGGTGTTTATCAAGCCATGAATGGGAAATCAATTCAAGTGTTATGGCTGGAGTTTTAAAAATTAAGAATAGACTAGATTAAATTTGAAAATATCTAAGTATTGCTTCCTTAAGCTTTTGCTTTATGGTGTGTGTGTGTGTGTGTGTGTGTGTGTGTGTGTGTGTGTGTGTGTAGGAGTGTACTATGTGATGTTGAGAAATGTATTTCTCCCTATGGGTGTTGATCAAAAAGTTTGAAAGCAATTGCCCATGCTGGCACTGTGCAATAAGGAATAATTTGTCTAAGTATCATTAGGGCTACCTAATTATCATTAGGACTTCTATATAATTTTTAATCTATACCAGGACATTTCAGAGAATAAAAGGAAGTTCTGTTATAACTACATAAAGTTAGCAAACCATAATCAGGGATTGTTCTAGGAAAAATGGGATTGATGTCCACCTGATTATAAACCACTCCTCATTTCCAATTATCTCTTCCATGTTAGCAACAAAATGACTGATATAAAGTAGAAAATTCATTTAGGAGAGTATGTAACACATCTTACACTCAGGGAGGTAAAACTATTTTAGGCTGCAAATATATGTTTTTCTCTAGCACACTATTGAGATTCTAAATCATTGTACACCTGCCCAAATAATGTATTCCTTATTCAGAGATTGTAATACTTGTCAGCATAATCTGGTATTATTAACTATGTTAGTAATTAAACTATTGAATTATAAAATGAAGAATGATAATATAAAAAGACAGGTCTCTTGTGTCAGGGGTAGAGGGGGTATGATAGTTTTGTGTCCATAACTCATTTATTCAATACCCATTGCAATCCTACAGATAATAGTAGGAGCATTTGCAATGCTAGCCTCACCCTTTTATCTTCACGACTCTTACAAAATGTGTATGGTTTTAGCCTTAGAAGGCTGAAGTCCTAAAGTAAATAACTAGATGGAAATACATGGAGGAAGCAATGACCAAAACATCATATGACATGTTCTATCTGGAAATATGGATGCTGGGTCTACAGACAGGCATCAGTGACTTCTGAAACGTATGTGGTACTTCAGCCCACCTTGCTCCTCTGTTAGCATTTGATGCCTTACGGAAAAAAATAGAAAATGGGAGGTTGTTAGAAGCACTTGAATTTTTTGCTACCACATCTTTTCCAGTTATTTTCCTGCTGTTTATTCCTTTTGTAGATCTATTTGTGATTTATATGCTAGGTATTGTGCTAAAATGCTAGGGATAGAAAGGTGAATGAGAAATAGTCTCTGTCCTCAAAATTTGGATAGTCAGAGAGAGAAAGAGAGAGAGAGAAGAGAAAAAGAGAGAGAGAGAGACATATAAACAGATAAAAGTTAATACAGTGTGACAAAAGCTACAGTAAATGAACAGCATTCTCTAGAAATTCAGAGTTCTGGGAAGACCACCTCTGTCTGCATCTTGACAAGATCATATGGTTCTTATCCTTTCTTCTCTCAATATGATGTATCCCATTGATTGATTTGCAAATACTGAACCAGCTTTTCAGCCCAGGAATGAATCCCACTTGATCATGGTTAATAATTCTTTTAGTATACTGTGGAATTCGTTTTGCTAGTATCTTGTTGAGAATTTTTGCATCCATATTCATCAGGGATATTGGCCTATAATTCTCCTTTTTAGTAGGATGTTTGTCTGGTTTGGAAATCAAGGTAATGCTGGCTTCATAGAATGTGTCCAGAAGCTTTCCTTCTGTTTCTATTTTTTGGAACAACTTGAGAAAAATAGGTATTAACTCTGCTTTAAATGTCTGGTAGAATTCCCCTGGGAAGCCATCTGGCCCAAGGCTCTTATTTGTTAGGAGACTTTAAAAAAAATTTTTTTTTTAATGTTTTATTTATTTCTAGGAGAGAGAGACAGCGTGAGCAGGGGAGGGTCAGAGAGAGGGAGTGACAGACTCTGAAACAGGCTCCAGGCTCTGAGCTGGCAGTCAGCACAGAGCCCGACGCGGGGCTCGAACCCACGAACCGCGAGATCATGACCCGAGCGAAAGTCGGACGCTTAACCGACTAAGCCACCCAGGCGCCCCTTGTTAGGAGACTTTTGATAACTGATTCAATTTCTTCACTGGCTATGGGTCTGTTCAAATTTTCTATTTGACTTTTGGTACTGTGTGGGTGTCTAGGAATTTATCCATTTCTTCCAGATTGTCCAGTTTTTTGGCATGTAATTTTTGGTAGTATTCTCTAATAATTGTTAGTATTTCTGTGGTGTTGGTTGTGATCTTTCCTGTTTCATTCATGACTTTATCTATTTGTGTCCTCTCCCTTTTCTTTTTGAGAAATATGAATAGGGGTTTATCAATTTTGTTTATTTTTTCCAAAAGCCAGCTCTTATTCATTGATCTGTTCTATTGTGGGTTTGTGGGTTTTTTTGGGATTCTATATTGTTTATTTCTACTCTAATCTTTATTATTTCTCTTCTTCTACTGGCTTTGGGCTTTCTTTGCTACTGCCTTTCTAGTTCCTTTAGGTATGAGATTAGGTTATGTATTTGGCACCTTTCTTGCTTCTTGAAATAGGCCTCAACTTCAATGTATTTTCCTCTTAGGATTCCCTTTGCTGCATCCCAAAAGGTTTGGACTGTCTAGTGTTCATTTTCATCTGCTTCCGTGTATTTTTAAAGTTCTTCTTTAATTGCCTGGTTGACCCATTCATTCTTTAATAAGATGTCCCTTAACCTCCATGTGTTTGGGGGCTTTCCAAATTTTTTCTTGTGGTTGATTTCAAGTTTCATAGTGTTGTAATCAGAAAATATGCATGGTATGATCTCAGTCCTTTTATATTTGTTGAGGGATGTTTTGTGACTCAGTCTGTGATCTATTTTGGAGAAATTTCCATGTGCACTTGAGAAGAATGTGCATTCTGCTGCTTGTGGATGAAAAGTTCTGAATATATCTGTTAAGTCCCTCTGCTCCAATGTGTCATCCAGAGCCATTGTTTCCTTATTGATTTTATGTCTAGATGATCTGTCGTTGCAGTAAGTGGACTATTAATGTCCTCTAAAATCATGGTATTTTTATCTACACATTTTTTTATGTTGATGATTAATTGATTTATGTATTTATAAACCGTCATGTTAGGGGCATAAACATTTACAATTGTTAGCTCTTCTTGATGGATATACCCCTTAATTATGATATAATGCCCTTCATCTCTTATTACAGTCTTTGTTTTAAAACCTAGTTTGTCAGATCTATAATGGCTCCTCTGGCTTTCTTTTGAAGTCCAGTAGCATGATAGATGATTCTCCATCCCCTCCCTTTAATCTGCAGGTGTCTTCAGGTCTAAAATGAGTCTCTTATAGGCAATGTATATATGGATCTTGTTTTTTTATCCATTCTGATACTCTATGTCTTTTGATTGAGACACTTAGTCCATTTACATCCAGAGTAATTATTAAAAGATATGAATTTAGTGTTTTTGTGTTATCTGCAGGTTTCATATTTGTGGTGATGTCTCTAGTTCTTTGTAGTCTTTGATGTTTTCCACTCAAAAAGCCCCCCTTAGGATCTCCTGTAAGGCTGCTTCAGTGGTCATGAACTCCATTAGTTTTTGTTTGTCTGGGAGAGCCTTTATCTCTCCTTCTATTCTGACTGACACCCTTGCTGGATAAAGGATTCTTGGCTGCATATTTTTCCTATTCACCACATTGAAAATTTCCAGCCATTCTCCCTTCTGGCCTGCCAGGTTTCAGTGCACAAGTCTGCTACTACCCTTATGTATCTACCCTTGTAGGTTAAGGCTAGTTTGTCCCTAGCTGCTTTCAGAATTCTCTCTTTATCTTTATATTTTGTCAGTTTCACTATGACATGTTGTAGTTATTGATGTCGAAGGGAGTTCTGTATGCCTCTTGGACTTGAATACCTGTTTGCTTCCCCAGATTAAGAAAGATTAGGGAAATTCTCACTTATAATTTGTTCAGATAAATCTTCTATCCCTTTCTCTCTCTTCTTCTTCTTCTTCTAGAACACCTCTGATCTGGATATTATTTCACTTCATTGAATCACTTAGGTCTCTAATTCTCCCCTCATAGTCTAGTAATTTCCTTTCCCTCTTTTTTCCAGCTTCATCATTTTCCATAATTTTATCTTCTATTTCACCTATTCTCTCCTCTGCTTCTTCCCCACTTGCTGTCACTGTATCTAGTTTATTTTGCATCTCATTTATAGCATCTCTTAATTCATCATGACTATTTCTTAGGTCTTTGAGCTCTGCAGCAATAGACTCTGCTGTCTATATCCTTTTTTCAAACCCAGCTGTTAGTTTATGGCTGTTGTTCTACATTATTGTTCATATATATTGTTTATATCTGTTTTGATCACTTCTCTGGCTGTCATTTCTTCCTGGAATTTCTTTTGAGAATTCTTCCATTCCATCATTTTGGCTAGATGTCTGCCATTTATGTGTTTTAATAGTTTGTTATTATCCTGCACCTGAGAGTACTACTATATGAAAATGGGGTCATACACTGTCCAGAGTGTGGCACTTCAGGGAGTGCTTTTGGAGTGTGTCATGTGCACTCTGTTGTTGCATATTAGGCTGCTCTATTCCATTGGTCAGTCCTCTACAAAGTTCCTCTTTGCTCTTAATGGTAGATTGTTTGTCCCTTCCACCAGGTGTGCTTTGATTTATTCATTGAAGTAACTCTGGGAAAAAGGAAAGGGCAGGGAACCTGATCTCATAAAAAGAAAAAAATGGAAGGGGTGAAAAAAATAGCAAGCAGAGAATCAAAGAAACTGTAAGCTTAATCCAGATAAAGGAAAATAAAGAAGGAGATATAGAAAAAGTGTAAAAAGAATAGAATAAAATGCTTGATTAAAGAAACAAACAAGAGAAAGAAAAATCTATATACATATATATAATAAGAATTGACCAAAATTCAAATCAGAAGCTATAAGCCTGATTCCAAAGGAAAAAGAGAAAAGATTAGAGAGAAAAGGAAGAGGAAAGAGAGGAGAAGGAAAGAAAAGAAAAGAAAGAGAGGGGAAAAAAGATCAACAGACTAACACACAAAACCGCAGGACAGCTGCCTGCTGGCGCCTGGGACCGGCGGCTGTGCGGGGCCAGAGGAGGGGCCGGCTGCTTCTGTCAGTGTCAGTCCCGGTCCAGTTACAGAAGTTGCCTGACCGGAAGTCGGCCGTAAGAGGACCCGCCTCCACTGGGGCCCGCCGACCTCTTCCCTGTGACCCACCAAGCTGTCTCCCTCCACCTGTGGAGACTTTCCTGTCATTCCACAGATTGATTTCCTGGATATTCCAAGGGTTCTGACCTCAGTACAGATGTGTTTGAGGAACGAGGAAAATCCCAGGCCCCTACTTCTCTGCCATCTTAACTCCTACCTCTGTTGAGTATTTTTCTTATGAAGTAAGGATAGATTTGGTCAAATGTTTTTTGGTAGTTTATTCTATTAACACAAGGTGTTACCTTAATTGATTTTCAGGTGTTAAAACAAACATACATTCCTGGGAAACATCCCAGCTAGTCATGGTGCATGGCCCATCTGACCCGTTGCTGGATCAAGTGTGCTCATGTTCTGTTGAGGAATTTGGTATCTATATTCATAAGTAATATTGATCTAGAATTTTCTTTTCTTGTGAGGTCTTTGTCTAGTTTTAGTATCAGGCTAACACTGGCCTCAGAATTTATTGTGATGTATTACCTCTTCTCTCTCTTTTTGAGAGTTTTTGAAAGACTGTTCTTAATTTGTCTTTCAACATTTGATAGAATTCACCAGTGAAGCCATTAGGGACTGAGCTTTTCTTTGTGGGAAGTGTTTTGATTACCGATTCTATCTTTTTACTTTTTATAGATATTCTATCTTCTATTTATTCTTGAGTAAGTTTAAGTCATTCTTGTCTTTCTAGGAATTCATCAATTTTATCTAAATTATCTAATTTATTAGTATACAGTTATTTATGACATTCCATAAATCCTTTTTTATTACTTTAAGGTTGGTTGTAATGTCTACTTTTTCACTTATTTTTTTTTTTTATTTTTTCAAAGAGAGAGAGCACATGAGCAGGGGAGTGAGTGGTAAAGGGAGAGAGAGAGAGAGCAAGAATCCTAAGTGGGTTCAGTGCCCAGCATAGAGCTGGATATGGGGCTCTGTCCCATGACTGTGAGAGCATGACCTGAGCCAAAATCAAGAATCCAACACTTAACTGACTGAGCTACCCAGGAGCCCCTTTTTCACTTTTGATTTCAGTTTGAGTATTCTCTCTCTACAATCCCCTGGTGTGTCTTTTGTCTATTTTATTGATCTTTTTAATTTTTTAATTTTTTAAAAATATTTTTATTTATTTCTAGGAGAGAGAGAGAGAGAGAGACAGCGTGAGCAGGGGAGGGTCAGAGAGAGAGGGAGACACAAACTCCGAAATAGGCTCCAGGCTCCGAGCTGGCAGTCAGCACAGAGCCCGATGCGGGGCTCGAACCCACGAACCGCGAGATCATGACCTAAACGAAAAGTCGGACGCTCAACCGACTAAGCCACCCGGGCGCCCCATTACTAATTCTTCTCTATTGCTTTTCTAGTCTTCATTTTCTTTAATTTCCACTCTAATCTTTATTATTGCCTTCTTTATTCTAGCTTTGGGTTTAGTTTGTTCTTTTTTTTTTTTTCTTTCTTTTTTTTTTTTAGCTCCTTGAGGTAGAATCTTAGTTACTGATTTGAGACCTTTCTCATTTCTAATGTGACCATGTAGTGTAATAAACTTCCCCCTCAGCACAGCTTTAGCTACATCCCATAAGTTTTGGTAGGCCTATAGTCATTTTCATTCATCTAAAATAGTTGTTTAATTTTCCTTGTGATTTCTATTTAGAGTCATTTTACTTAGTAGTCTTATTTAATTTTCACATATTTTTGAATTTCCCACATTTCTTTCTGTTATTGATTTCTAATTGCATTCCGTTTTCATCACAGAACATATTTTGTATGATTTAAATTCCTTCAAAAATATTATGGTGTGTACTATAGCCTAGCAGAGGAGCCATTCTGGAGAATATTCCATGCACACTTGAGAAGAATGTGTGTTCTACTCTCATTGGGTAGGGTGCTGTATAGATAGAACTTACAGTTTATTTTTAGGGGTTTTCAAACCTTCTATTTGCTTGTTGATCTTCTGCCTATTTCTCCTACCCTTTCCTGAAGTGGCATATTGAAGTCTCCAACAATTATTGTTGAATTTTGTTTCTCTTTTTAATTCTGTCAATGGTTTCTTCACATATTTTGGGGCTCTGCTTTTAAGTCTATATATGTTTATCATTGTTATATATTCCTTCCTAATGGAACGACTCTTTTATCATTATACAATCTCCCTCTTTATCTGTAATGACATTTGTTGTTGTTGTTTTAAAGTCTATTACATTAGTATTGCCACTCAGCTTTCTTATGGTTGCTATTAGCATGAAATGTTTTTTCCATCCTTTCACTTTCAACAATGTGTGTCTTGAATCTAAATTTTGTCTCTTGTTGACAACATTACGGTTGGGTCATATTTTTATGTCCAGTGTATCTCTGCCTTTTGATTGGATTGTTCAGTGCATCCACATTTATTATTTTTATTGATAGAGCTGGATTTACATCTGCCATTTTGCTTTTTTGTTTTCTATGTCTCATGTCTTTTTTGTTCCTCTGTTCCTCATCTTCATTGAATGAATATTTTCTATTGTAACATTTTAATTTCTTCAGTGATTTATTATATCTTTTCTAATTATTTTCTTTATTATTGCCTTCATTAATTGATCTCGGGCTTAGCATATATATTTTACTATAATCTACTTCAGATGCATATTATTTTGATTCCTGTGAGACATAGAAACACTACTCCTATATACTTCCATTCCATTTCCTCTTTTGTACTATTATCGTTATATATTACCTCTATATATGTTACAACTCAACATTACTTTATATATTTTTATATCTACTAAAGAAGCTAAGGAAAGAAAACAGAGAAAGTATGTATTTATAGAGCTTGTTATACTTTCTTTTTGAATATTTCATGTTCTTAAACTTTGTTCCTATGGATTCAAATTTACCACCTGGTATCATTTTTGCTGTTGCTGCTGTTCATTTTCCCAATATAGTTTTGCAACCATGCACCCCCTTTGTAATGTTATTGTCAAATATAATACATTTCAATATGTTATAAGCACTATAGTTGGTTTATAAACATAGTTTATTAACTTACTTTATTTTTTCTTCTTTTTTTTAATTTAAATTCAAGTTAGTTA
Organism: Crocuta crocuta; assembly: GCF_008692635.1. Lineage (NCBI taxonomy): Eukaryota > Metazoa > Chordata > Mammalia > Carnivora > Hyaenidae > Crocuta > Crocuta crocuta. The sequence goes on from NW_027529451.1 coordinate 4,870,551, forward strand.
ACATATAACCTAGTCTTGGCTTCAGGAGTAGAATTCAGTGATTCATCTCTTAACTTATAGACACTCAATGCTCATCCCAAAAATTGCCCTCCTTAATGCTGCTCACTCATTTACCCCATTCCCCCACCCTTGTCCCCTCCAGCAACCCTCGGTCTGTTCTCTATATTTAAGAGTTTCTTATGATTTGTCTCCCTTCTTGTTTTTATCTTAACAGCTCTCTATTCTTAAGGAATATTTACCCACCTGGGAAAAAAGCTCTAAGCCATTGCTCTAGGCATTGAGCAGGAGCTATGGCCTCTGGTCTTCTTAGTTTGCCTTCCTGGCTTAGAATGCCTAACTTACTATCAAGCCAAGGCAAAGGTGACTAGGGCCCCAGAATTCTTGACCTACCACACCTGGGGTAGAATCTCCATCCCATAAGTGGGAGCTGGGTGGAAGAAGGGAGACCCTGGCCTCTTGGTGACACTCACTCAGAATGTAGCCTCTGAAATTTAGCTGAAAGAGATGAGAAGTGCTGGTGGCCTTCCTCTCCTGGTGACATGCTGTATCCCTTAATAGACAGCTGAGGGCAGTGGGCACTCTGTCTTTATCATGCCTAATGTGGAGCTTTCTTAAAACTGAGCTGGGTGGCAGGAGAAGTAGGAAGAGTGGTCATGACTCCAGGGTCAGAGAGTCTTGCCTTTCTTACTTAGTTTTAGTAGTTTTTCTTGATTAAATCTTTCTTCACTTGCTGTATGACCTCACCTCAATTTCCACAGTAAATTGGAGGTTTTAAAATATCATTTTCACCAAGGACATTTCTCTGAAGAGTGGGCCCACAGAGGTCCTCACATTGCAATTCCAGAAGTAGAACTCACAATGGGAGTTTTTATCTACAGTTTTGTAGAAAGAGGAAGAAGCTGTATCTCATACAACACAACAGAATTTTCTTAAACACCTCTTCAAAATTTTTTCTTATTTTCACAATTTCTCTATTCCTGGAGTCATCTACCATACTTCCCTTTCTCTTCTTTCTTTGGCACCTGTCCTTCACTATACCCTGCTTTGCCCTTTCCCTTTCATCTGCATAGCCCCCTCCCATCACCTCTACCCCCAATTTGGGTTCCCTCACCATCCTTGTCTGATTTAAGTGTATGTATACATCTTTCCATGACAGATACAGCATCCCACTCAGTGAAACAAAGACTCCTGTTTGCAGTATAGTCTTCTTGATAGCATCAAGAATGGGAAGAGGGGAAAGGCAATGTCACATTCTTTCCTATCAAGCTACTTTATATTTTAACTTGAGATCTTTAAATTTCATAGATGCCATTTTCACTAGCTATGGTTGATAGAATGTCATAACCAAGGAGATTGTTAATGCCTTTAAGGAACTGATAAATGCCTTTAAGGAACTATACTCTCCCAATATGTATGGTAAACTCAAACCAACTAAAATGAAAAAATATTTGCTGAGTACTTTAAACCAGTGTGGTCCCTAGGCCACCAATAGAAGCATTACCTGGAATCTTGCTAGAAATCCAATTTGTAGGCCTCATCCCAGACCCAATGAAGCAGAAATCATCATTATTAGGCTCAGTCAGCTGCGCCTTTGGCTTCAGCTCAAGTCATGATCTCGTGCCTCCTGAGTTCAAGCCCCGCGTCAGGCTCTGTGCTGAACAGCTCAGAGCCTAGAGCCTGCTTCACATTTTGTGTCTCCCTCTCTTCCTCCTCCTGTGCTGTCTTTCTCTCTGTATCTCATAAAAAATAATTTTTTAATTAAAAAAGAGAAATCATCATCATCAAAATCTGAATTTTAATATGCCCTTCTAGTGCTTCTAATGCTGACACTAAAGTTGGAGACCAGTGCTCTCATCTATGAGAAGAGAACCATGCTAGAATCCAGGGAATGCAGTGTTGAGTATGACTCAATTTGTCCTCTAGAAAGAGACATGGTCTATTAGGGAAGATAAGCATGTATATAAATAATGCAAATACAGTATAATATATGCAATATTAGAATGATATACAAAAGACAGAAGTATAGAGAGAAAAGAAAGTTAAATTTATCAGTGAGGGAATTTCTGAGTATATTTTACTACTGACTAGATTGTTATTAGCACAAAGGCTAAGTAGTTGCCTCTCTGAGAGTTAATTTCTCCATCTATAAGATGGAAATAATAATAATACCTATTTTGATGAATGATGCTGGTTAAATTAAATCATGGAGTAAAAGTATCTAGCATAAACTGCTTGACTCAACATAGTAGTAGTTCTCCCTTAACCCTTTCTATGCAAACCTCCTCAGTACATAGACAGTTTATGGATACGTAAAAGGATTTCAGGCTGCTGAACACCCAGTATTTACAGAAATAACAATTTTCTTCCCAAATCTAGTTTCCACCCATCTGCTTTATTGGCAGATGAAAACTATCAATTAGAATTAAACCCACCCTTTCTGCTCTCCAGACTCATTGGGTATCTGGGAAGTTCCAGGATGAATTTTGTTCAACATTTGCACATATTATATTGGCAGTCAAATTTATCTGGGAAAGCAAAACTTCACTATTAATAGTCATTGCCATGTTCTACCTCAAGCACTTCCCAAAATCAGATCTCCCCCTCAAAGGAAATAATACAATACTAATCATTCGCTGAACAATAATTGAGCACTTACGATGTTGTAGGGAAGAAAGACGCCAGAGATACAGGGATAGAAAAGACAAACACTACTGTATCGTCATGAAGCTGATAATCCAACAGAGACTTAACATCAAGGTATTTTAGAAGTACAGAACTGTATTGCTTACGAGACTAAATTTTTTTTCAAGAACAGAGGTCAAGCTCATGTTTGTGTGGTGGTTTCTTCAAGTCCTGAACAAAGCTTGTAAGATATGTGGGAAATGTACTACACCATCTGAAAGGTAGACTGCAGCTTTGACTTCAGTTGAGGTCTCAAATTTTTCTAAGATTCTGAGATGAATAACATATACTATCTACCTTCAGGAGGTTTGTAGTTAGTGGTCAGACAAGTAAATAACAAACCCAGCATACCTAGCAGTGTCTGGCACAAAGCAGGATAGTCAATAAAGGAAACAAATATTATTACTGCTTACTTAGTATAGAAAGGTGCTTAAGGAATCCAACGTAAGCCCTGCTTCATGCTCACGCCATATGAAATATCATCAAACATTAGCCAGAGGGGCAATTCATTAGTTGTAATAATATTTGTTGAGCTCAGACTACGTAAGTGTTGGAGACACAAGGGTGAGAAAAGACATACTTGTCTCTGATCTTGTAGAGCTCAAGGTCTATTTGTTGATCATGGTAAATGAGGACACTGTAATTGTAAATGAAGACAAAAAACCAAACCAGGAGCAGGCCTGGCATTCAGTGGGAACACAGAGGTATAGCTGTGTATCTGGCCAGAATTCATTCCAGTCAATGCTTAGATCATAACTTTGAGAAATCACTTCTTACCAAATCAAAACTCTTTAGCTCATAATATCTACTGCAAAATAGATAAAATAACACCACGAATGTGATGACCTGCAAATAGAGTGTTTTTCGTGTTTGAGTAATATTAGATATATGATGACTTCTCAATTGGATGACCAGTGTGACCCCATTGCTGAGCACAGGATGCAATGGAAATGCAGATCTATGTCCACTGTAGCTGTGCTCACACTGAGAACCCCCTTGGCAAGATTAAGGTCCCAGGGATTTCTGCCTCACCAGAGATCTTCCTAAAGTGTATACTTTAAATTAGCTCCAAGAAATGCTTTTCAAAAAAGACTCCCCAACCAAAATTAAAGGAAAGCTTCATATGTAAGACAGCACATGAAGGCCCTGAGAAGTTTTGTGATTAAAAAGAAATCTCCCTGACGGGGCACCTGGGTGGCTCAGTTGGTTGAGTATCAGACTCTTGATTTCAGCTCAGGACATGATCTCACGGTTTGTGAGGTCAAGCCCCATGTGGGACTCTGTGCTGAGTATGGAGCCTGCTTAGGATTCTCTCTTCCTCTCCCCAGTTCACACTTGTTTTCTCTCTCTCTCTAAAATAAACAAGCAAATAAACTTAAAAAAAATCTGTTTGATGTGCAATCCAGGCCTCCCCAAGTTAATTTCACCAAAGAACCATTTTTCCAAAACATACATATAAATATCTGGAAAAAATAATATTCTAGGAAAGATAGTTTTGAATATTCTGGTTTAACTTATTTAGATCCTACTCTGCTAGGTGTTGCATTTTTTTTAACTGTCAATGTAGAAAATTTATAAATGTATCGAGTTGTTCTGAGTCCATTTTGGCCAGTTAGGTCACCTGCTAAAATGACAAACAAAATTCTATTTTGTCTTTTAATAGAGAAAGCAATTGAGATGAAAGCAATAAAAGCAGGTCTTGACCATCAATGGCTCTACCTTGGTCCCTATCAAGGCCCACAAAGGATTCATCCTGCAAGCTTATTATGCACAATTCATTTTTATACCTTCCTTTCATATTTCTTTTCCCTGTGTTTTTCTCTGCTTTGGCAATCCTAGATACATTTCTAATTTTCCAAGATTGCCTGCAGCGAAGTCCTATCCCCAGAGATTGTTTTTTATTAGTCTCTTAAGCAAGTTATACAATTCAAATCACCTCTCCCTGTCCACCCATCTGCTTGTTTTTGCTTTTCTTCCTCTCTGCTGGATTCAGTGTAGAAATCCTCTATGCCTCCTCTCTCCCCTCCCTGTCCACTGCCCTAAACTCTCCCCCACCGTTCTGTCTATCCTCTCTGTCAGGGTCCAGGGGCCCCTTCTGTTCAGATGGCTCTGGGCCCACCTGTACCGGCCCCATCTGTCAGCAAAGCAGCCCAGCATCCCACAAACCTGGTGGAGGAAATTCTCCTCTGAAGAATTGACGTCACTAGGTGTTCTCCTGAGAGTTGTGCCCTGAAAATTTAGCTACACTGAGGAAGAATAAAGGGCATTTCAGCATGGAATAGAGGCATTCATTCCATTGGCATCAATAAAATCCCTCTCCCACACAGAACCACATTTGTCTTCCGTTTCGACCGTTATTTAACACGAACAGAAAAATAAAGGAAAATAGGAATTGGGAAAGAGTGTATCTGCAGGCTAACCTGAAAGTTTAAAATATTTATATTTTAATGCATAAGAAGAAAAAGAGGATAAAATCTGTTTTCTGAGGCTAGCATGACCAAACGTATTTGCCAGATCATTGCCTCTCTTTCATGCGATTCAAGCAATACAGCAATTTTGTTTGTTTGTTTGGGTTTTTTTTTTTTTTTGAAGACATTCAGTTTTAGTTCCTTGGCATTATTTGTAGGGAAGTCAAGGAATCATATCCTAGAGGAAGCATTTCCTTGAAAGAAAAAGTCTATTTCTAATATTTAAAATCCCCGGCCTCCTATAAAATACATACAGTGGAAAAGAGAGAAGTTCTACAATTGAAGAACACCAAGTCTTGGCTATCCTTTGCTGTCTGAAATTTGATTCATGTTTAACCCAGATTTGTGTGTTGATTTTGAGCCTAAAGTGCCAAGAGGAGAACAGAATGGTCACAGCCAGCCATTGTAGAGAGAGTTTGGTGCCAGGACTGAACAAGGTCTAAAAAATGTTGGTGGCACCTGAAACTCACACATTAGAACCCCTTGATGTACAAGCCGGCCTCTCGGTTCTGATGTCCCCTTGCCTGTTTTCCTGCATGCGAGCAAAACGCCGCGGCGACCCTGTTCATCTGGCCGCTGCACAACATTGTCAAGACACATTTCCATTTTCCAAGTGACTGCTGCCACTGGGCCGCAGTCTGTGCTCATTTCTCGAGTAGCTAAACCCTTTGACACTGTGGTTTTTAATTAAAATTACATTAAAGTTAATCAACCAGAAAGAGGCTGCTGTAGAAGGCAGGTTTGATTGCAACCTGCAAAGGGCACGGAGGCTGCCAACTTGCTAAAGATGTGCCTGCAGATGCCAATCTGCCTGCACAGGCCCCACGGTTACAGAGCTGCTGATGAGAGGTCAGCTCGGCTGTGTTTTCTCTGGGACTGTCAAAAAAAAAAAAATCTCGACGGCAGGAGCAGCCTTGAAGTTAAAAAGTAGACAGGCCTCTCCAAAGGGCACCATCCCTGCATTTCCGCGGCTGCCCCAAACCACTGGCTATGACAAAAATGTCACATCCCAACTGCTTCATCTGCAGATGCAGTTAGGCTCAATCGGGAATCGTTAGGGCCATTGTTTGGGGACAGTAGGGACACTCTTCGACAATCCTGTCTTCTACTGGATGGGGGTCAGGCTGACAGCACAGAGTTCGGTTTTGCTTTGTTTTGAATGGGACAGAGGCAATCCTTGCATGCCTCAGGGTGTCTTGTTCTTCTCCGGGCTTTTTGCAGAAGGGCTTCATCGGTCAACGACTGCAGAGAGCGGAGTACTTCTTCATGCATTCCCAGCCAAGAGACGAGCAAATGAAACTTCACGTCTATGACTTCTTAGTTACTTCACCCTTAGTAAGTGTTGCAGCAGTGTTGGGTCTAAAATTTAAATTTTCTGTTCAGTTCTTGTATGATTACTGTATTTAATGACCCAGTCCTCAAAAACTACCTAACACTGGTAAGAGATTGACTGATGTTGGAGAGATGAAAGAATGAAGAAAAGAGTGCATTGTTTATCACAACTAATTCTATGTGGTGTTTTTTTTTTCTTTCTCAAAAGCTATAGAATTACCATTAGTACAAAAAGCCAGGTGTCCTTTTATCCTGAGTGCCAACTCTGATCTATTGGTAATTGCTGCCTAAATCACTGAGTTGAGAAGGATCCTGAGGCCGTAGCCAAGTACTTGAGCAGAGAAAGTGATCTTGGTCAAGAACTCCACATGCTCTCCCTGTTCTGAGGCTTGGGAAATAATATCAAGATTATGTCAGAATTCTGTAGTTGCTTGGAAATAAGTTGGCAAAACCTCTTGGGATGAGGTACATGTGAAGAATGAACTTTGAAGAGGAAAATTACCTAACTCTACTTAGTTTCAAACTCATTAAAAGCTGGCTAACATTTTGTTCTGTATATCTCTGAGTGGCTTCTTCAGCCCACCAGCTGATTGTCATCAAGCCATTGGTCTCTTAATTGACATTCTTGCCTGGGCATATTCATGTCCTATATGGGGTTTGCCAGAGTGCTCTGCTCAGTAGCAAGTTTCTTGAGACAAGTGAGGCCCAGGAGCCATACACATCCTAGCTGTGAACATGAATGACTGCAAAGTGTCTCCCTATAAAAAGCTACCAGAGAAATAGAATTTTGTTCTTTGAAAAAGTGAATTCTTTTTTCCATAATGAGATCTAAAGGGAAGTCTGCTAGGGAGGGGATGTGTTCTTCAAATTTTATTTCTTAACTAATAAAATGAGGAAAACCCCTGCAAGGAGTTCTTGTTCGGCCTCTCTGACCAGCCTACTCTTTCTTTATAATTTTTTTTAATGTTTTATTTATCTGAGAGAGAGAGAGAGACAGCATGAGCAAGGAGGGAGTCAAAGAGGGAGACACAGAACCCGAAACAGACTCCAGGCTCTGAGCTAGCTGTCAGCACAGAGCCCGACGCGGGGCTCAAACCCACGAACTGTGCGATCATAACCTGAGCTAAAGTCGGATGCTTAACACTCAGCCACCCAGGTGCCCCAAGAAAGCCTTCGAGTCTTTCTTGACTTCGAATGTAGCCATGATGATTGGAACTACAGCAGCTATCTTGTGACCATGAGGCATAAGGACCAACCCCCACCCCCCGCTTCCTCCAAAATTCTAAGGATGGTAAAACAGAAGGATGGAAATGAATTTGGTACTTTGAAGACATTTTTGAACTGCTACCCTAAAACTGGAACTTTTAGGTTCCTCGTTATGTGGAACAATTCATAGTATTTAGGTCACTGTTAGTTTGGGAATCTTTTCCTCATAGCTAATAGCATTCTAATTAAGATAGTAGTCTTGCTTTCCAACATAGAAAATAAAGTCCTCCAATCCCACAGTGTCTTTCATTCCTTCCACTTTAACATTTTATTCATCCTACATCTTTGTGTTCACAGTACATAAAAAATAAAAAATCTGGGGCACCTGGGTGGCTTAGTCAGTTAAGCGTCCGATTTTCGCTTAGGTCATGATCTCACGGTTCGTGGGTTCGAGCCCCGCGTCGGGCTCTGTGCTGACTGCCAGCTCAGAGCCTGGAGCCTGTTTCAGTCTGTGACTGCCTCTCTCTCTGACCCTCCCCTGCTCACGCTGTCTCTCTCTCTCTCTCCTAGAAATAAATAAAACATTTAAAAAAATAAAAATAAAAATAAAAAATCTGTGTATTCCTCATAGAAATCCCTAATCTGGAAACCTATCAAAGGTTAGCTTTTCTTGCCTGAGCAGGTTTTTGGACTAATATCTCTCTATAGGCCTCTGGCAGAGCTCTACAAATCTTCCCCTAGCCAATACATAGGTGTTTCCTCTTTTAGCTTTAAATCAAACAGAAGTTTTCTTGTCCACTAGAATGCAATTTTCTCATGAGAAGGTGAACACTGATAGGATGCCTCCATTTGAATGAACTCAGCAGACCGTTCCCTGGATTTTGAGAAAAAGCAATAAAGAGGCTAAGAATATAGGCTTATTAGTTGGGTGGGCTAAGATTTATGGAGAGAAGAAATATGGGGCTGATGTTGCCCCCCAGCAACCTCTGTTCCAGAAAGTTTTTCATCCTGCTCCTCCTACTCACATATGCTACCCATAGGAATCATCTGGAAAGCTAGAAAATTTTGCCACCTACGCTGACAGACTGGATTTTTAAATATCCACTTATAAGCTTTTCATAAGAGACATCCTTAGGGGATAAAGACAGAAATATTGAAAATAAAAGAATGGAAAAAGAGCGGACAAACACTAAGCATGAGAGAGCTGAAATACTACATGAGATGGTATTAAATTAAAAATTCAAGAGTGCCCAGATAGGATAAATATCCAGTATCCTAGTGAGCATCTAGAAGGCGACTGAACTCTCTCCAATGATTGGAACAAAGGTGTTTGCTCCAAAAACTGTTAGAGCAAAAAGTTTGCTTTGAAATGGCTCTTTCCATGCTTTGACCCTGGAGGAGGTGTGAAGCTCCAGTTAGCCCCCTGAGAAGGGGAGGAAGGAAACAGAGAAGCCATATTCTCCCTTCCCTAAAGACACTTGTCTTATCTGTAGCTGGTCCTAGATATTGGTGGAGAGGTTGAGGGAACAAGAAGAACTTGGTTTTGGTGAAAATAGAAAGAAGATCAAAGTACTGATTAATACTATAAAATACAGCACATCATTAAAAAAATAAACCCATCATGACAGTATGCAGTCCAAAATATTGAATGACATAAAATATAAAGTTGCATTACGGGAATGTTATTGAGATGCCTAGGGTGAGCCTGAGCAGCTAACCTGTTAAAAGTTCTGGGAGTTTGGGAATCACTTTCTAACTATATCACATTTGAATTTGTTTTACTGCAGAGCATTGGTGGATTTCCACAGTTTGCGTTCCCTGGAACAGCAGATGCTCAGACAAGAGCGTCGGGCACAGGATATTTATTTGTCATGACCAGTATATGACTAGCAAGGCACTCTGGCTGTCATTGTCATCTTGTGTTGGGCTGCAATGGTTGGGCCTGTGTTGCATCACCTTTCTCGGTCACAGAATGCAGAATGCCCCAAAAAGGGTGTGAGCTTCTTCAGGACAGCTCTCCACAGCTGAAGCCTACCTTCAGTGACCCACCAGCTGGAGACAAAATTGTAAATATATAGTGTCAGTAGTTCCTTATGACTGTGACTATGTCCAATCTCCTTTCTTTATTGGGATGGACAAGACAGCCAAAATTAATGGTCGCATACCATGTTTCTGAGTCCCTATTAAATCTGCTATAGCAAAGATAGTACCACATTGAGCATGATGGCTGCAATTAGTGCTGAACTTGATGGTCCTAAAAAGCATATATAGAATCCTAAACCCAGTGATTAAAAAGCACACATCACAGACAGAAAACTGTTAGACTCCAAACCTGTTAGAACTAATAAATGAATTCACTAAGGTTGTAGGATACAAAATCAATATACAGAAATTCTTTGCATTTCTATACAATAATAACAAACTGTGAGAAAGAGATATTAAGAAAACAACCCCATTTATAATTGCACCAAGAAGAATAAAACACCTAGGAATAACTTTAACCAAGGATATGAAAGACCTATACACTGAAAACTGTGAGGCAATGATGAGAGAATTTGAAGATGACACAGACAAATAGAAAGATAGTCTATAATCATGGTTTGAAAGAAATAATAATGTTAAAATGTCCATAGTACCCAAAGCAATGTACAGATTCAATGCAAACCTTATCAAATCTCAATGGTTTTTTCCCACAGAAATAAAACAGTTGTATGGAACCACAAAAGAGCCCAAATAGTGAAAGCAATCTTGAGAAAGGACAAAGCTGGAAGCATCTTGCTTTCTGTTTTCAAACTATATCATAAAGCTTTGGTAATCAAAACAATATGGTATTGGCATTAAAAACAGACACATAGATCAAAGCAACAAAAGAGAGAGCCCAGAAAAAAAACCATACATGATTAATTTATTTACAACAGCTAAGCCAAAGATATACAGTGGGAAAAGGACAATTTCTTCAATTAATGGTTCTGGGGAAACTGGACACCCACATGCAAACGAATGATACTGGATAACTGTCTTATACGCCATACACAAAAATTGACTCAAAATGGATTAAAGACTTGAATGTAAGACCTAAAACCATAAAATTCCTGGAAGATAACATGGGAGGTAAACTTCTTGACATCAGTTTTGGCAACAAGTTTTTGGACTTGACACCAAATCTAAAGCGACGAAAGCAAAAATAAACCAATGAGACTACATCAAACTAAAAACCTTCTGCACAGCAAAGGAAACTATCAACAAAATAAGAAGGCAACCAACTAAATAGGAGAAAGTAATTGCAAACCCTGGATTTGATAAGCAGTTAATACCCAGAATATATAAAGAACACATACAACTAGATAGCACCAAAAATAAAAACCAAAACAACAACCAAAACCTCCCAAACAATCCAAGTTAAAAAATGTGCAGAGGATCTGAATAGATATTTTCCCAAAGAAGACAAACAAATACATGAAGAGGTGTTCAACATCACTAATTGTCAGGGAAATGCAAATCAAAAGCACAGTAAGACATCACCTCATACCTCTTAGAATGGCCATCACCAAAAAGACAAGACAGAAATGCTGGTGTGGCTATGGAGAATAGGGACCCCTTCATTGTACACTGCTGATGGAAATGGAAATTAGTGAAGCCACTATGGAAAACAGTATGGAGTTCCTTCAAAAAATGTAAAATAGGACTACCATTAAAAAAAAAAAAGAAAAGAACTACCATATGATCCAGCAAGTCCAGTTCTGGGTATTTATCTGAAAAAAACAAAAACACTGACTGAAAAAGATATATGTACCCCTATGTTCATTGCAGAGTTATAACAGCCAATATATGGTAACAACCTAAGTGTCCATTAATGAATGACCAGATAAAGAAAATGTGGTGTGTGTGGTTATAAATGGTATAAGTGGTATAAATACCATTTTTATGTATATATAATATTTATGTGTACATATATAGATAGATAGATAAATACCATATTTTCTTACCTATATGTCTAATCTAAAAAACAAAGAATGAAAAAAAATGAGCTCACAGATACAAGAACAGAATGGTGGTAGCCAGAAGTAGGGGATACTGGGGTGGGAGGGGTTAAGTAAAATGGGTAAAGGGAGTCAAAAGGTACACACTGCCAGCTATAAAACAAATAAGTCCTGGGGATATAACGTACAGTGTGGAGACTATAGGTAATATAGTCCTGCATATTTAAAAGTTGCTAAGACAGTAAATCTTAAAAAATTTCATCACGAGAAAAACAAATTCTGTAACTTTTTATGGTGACAGATGTTCACAAGATTTATTGTGGTGATTATTTAGCAATATACAAAAATATTGAATCGTTATGTTTTACAACTGAAACTAATATAATGTGTGTCAATTGTACCTCGGTTAAAAGAATACGTATCACAGATAGAAAATTCATGAAAATTCATCACATGCTAGTCTATAAAGTAAGTTTCAATATTTTCTGATACCAGGTCCCATACAAGTCATGTTCTCCAACCACAACGCTAAACAGGTAAAAATGAGAAGCCATTTTTTAATCTAAAAAGCCGACGTATTTGCAAAATGAATAATACATTTCTAAGTAATGACTCAAAGAAGAAACCAGAGTGGAAATTAGGCCATTATGGACCATCCTAAACTAATGCTTCTATTATTAAAAATGAGGAAACCAAGAGCCAGAGCAGTTACATAGTTTGCTCAGAGTTGCACTGCATGTTGGTAACAAATAAAGGAGTGGCAGAATATAGTTCAAAACACAAGGATTTAGGTCACAGGCTGTGTGGCCGGACTAGTTTTAATTCTCCTGGACTGAAGTAGACCAAGACACACATAGGCAAGACACGCCAGACGGTCGTCAGCTGGAAGGAGCCTGTGCCCACGATACTCATGGGAACCACAAGGACCAAAGGACAGGACAAAACAGAGCAGCCACAAAGTCTGACGGCACGGAAACCAGCCCTGCCTGAGGCTCTGAAGACCAGCCCTGCCTGAGACTCTGAAGAGACAAGTGATGGCAGCAGCCTCCATTTTGGCCCTTCAGGAAATTTTGACATGAAACCTTCCTGTAGAATTTGTAGGGAGAATTTTTCCTAATTTTTAATATTTACAGAAATGCAAGCAAGCTTCTTAAGCCACAGAAATGTCTCTCATAACACCAAGCATAGGGTGTTCAATATGAAAATATGTTTATTTGTGGGGCACCTGGCTGGTTCAGTCAGTGGAGAGCGTAACTCTTGATCTTGAGGTTGTGAATTTGAGCCCCATGTTGGGTGTAGAGATTACTTAAAATCTTTTTTAAAAATATATATTACACACACACACACGCACACACATAGACACACTATTTCCAGAGCCCCTACTATGGTCTAGAAATGGTGTTAGACCCATAGAACTCAATACAAGTTGCTTGATGAGCATTGCCTTCCAAGAATCTTTGCAGCCACTTGAACAAAGGGCTAACATTAAGGGCTGTATTAGTTGTCTGCTGCCATTATAGTATGGAGTACCAGTAACAGTCAAACCTCAGTGGCATATAAGAGTAAACACTTTATTCACAAATCCATGGGCTGGCTGAGAGCTTCTGGCACTCTGCCCATGGTTCAGCTGATCACAGACGTGCTTGCTCAGATATTTGCAGTTAGCTGTCTGCTGGGCAGTTCTAGGATGTCCCAGAGTGGGAGGAATCTACTTCCTGTCCAACAGGCTAGTGTAGGCTATTCCCAACGTGAGGGGCCCAAGAGAGAGCAGAAGTCTGCAAGTCTCAGGCTCGGAACTGGCACATTGTCACTTTTGCTGTGTTCTATTGGCCCAAACAAGTTCATCCCACCTTCAAGGGGTGGGGAAACAGAATCTACCCTTCTAATGAAAGAGCAAGTTTAAACAAAGGGGTGGAGAATTTGGAAACATTTTCACAATCAACCTGCCACAAGGGCTAAATTGACTCCTTGGCAGAAGCTGAGATTGGGACGGATTAGAAACTAAAATGGAGATGTGTCTTGTTAGAAGAGATAGTATTCCTTTTAAAAGCCACATGTGATTTTTCTCTTTAAAGGAATCCATACCTTCAAACAAGCATTGGATACAAAAGGTGAAGTTGATATATGAAATAATAATCTATGAAGGATACATAAAAACAACTGCTGAGGTTACATGAGCTAGAACAAACCTAACTTTACTTTTTTTAAAGTTTATTTATTTTCAGAGAAACAGGGAGAATGCACAAGAGTGGCAGAGAGAGGGGGAGAGAGAGAATCCCAGGCACACTTCATGCTGTCAGCACACAGCCCAATGGAGAGTTTGGTCCCACAAACTGCGAGATCATGACCTGAGTCGAGATCAAGAATTAGGTGATTCACAGACTGAGCCACCCAGGCACCCCAGAACAAATCTAACTTTCAGCTTGAAGATTTGAATCAAGTCATTCAGCACGGAAGGCAACATTTCTAATGCCCAACCTGCTTTGGTTTGGTACAAAACAAAAAATTTACAGACAAATTAATGAATGTGAATGACAACATGTCTGAAGACAATGTTGTGCTTTGGACTACCTGGCCCCAACATGTAATAGTAGGAATCTTTTAAGTACTACCCCTTTCCACATAGAAAACGAAAATTCTGCTTTGGGATGGGGTATTTAGGTTCTGCAATAACACATTCTAGAATAGTATATCTTATACAGTTTTTTTTTCAGTTTTTATGAGTATAAGTCCTCTTTTGTATGTTTGGCACAAAGAGAGAACATTTCTAACATCTGAGAGAGTAGAGGTAGATGTCTTTACATGTATAAAAATGCAGAAGAAATGTAACTCGCACCTCCAGCATCCTGAAAGCTTGCTGGACGAGACAAGTCTTGAAGCTGCCATCAACCATCTACCCAGGAACCAGGATTCCAGAGGATCAACCTGTATATCTATTTAAAAAAAGAAAATGTTACTGGTTCAATAGTACATTTAAGCAATAGGACATTAAGCATACATCTGACAAGCAAGACTTGTGTTTTGAGGAACAAATTAAAACATTTTTATTTTCACAGCAATAAAACAACACATCATGAAATTTTTCGTAGATGCTTGCACGTGTTGAAACTTTGCCTCACTCCATGCCCATATAGAATTAAAGTTCTTTAAAGAAGAAATGGTTACACAACTCTTTTCAGAAACGACAGTAAACTGTATTATTGACAGACTCAGCAAATTAATTAAAAACTCTGTGAATGCTGGTGTTAATAAACCTGGCATATTTTCAGTTTAGATCGACACTATTCAAACTGATACTTCACAGTAATAAAATATGTCACAAAATCTGGATGAGAACACCAGCTATTTAAACTAAACTCTTATTACTTGCAAATATTGGAGGCTATTACAGATGTTCTGTGATCAAATTGTATTTTTTCATAAAAATGTTCTACCTAGGAAGCCAACGTGATAGAATGGGCTGTACACTATTTACCTTCTGCCTGGAGAAAAATCACCAGCACAAACATTTTAATTAAATTAATTAAGTAATGTATTTAAGGAGATATATGTACACCATTAACTTCTTTAAGGATACATATGTGCACCATTAAGTACCAGGCACATAGAGATTGAAAAGTATAGAGAAGGACAGACCAAGATGATACTCCAAAGTGGTTTACATCCCCATGATTTTATGATCAGAATTTAGTGAGTTTTACAAAAGAATGAATGGAACACTGTGTGATGCAACAGCTTCTTGAAAAGCTATGATGACCAACAATGAAAATTTTGATGAAAATTCAAGTATTTCTGAAGAGTGCTATCAGAGGAAACTCTATGTCAGTGACTCCTTGCCCCTCCAAAATGAGACAGCATCTTCGACTCCTACCAATTCCCTTGTTTTCATAAGTCCCAAGTAGTACCGAAGTTTTCTGGGATAGAACATGGTGGTGATGCCTTATATTTTCAGAGGTGGCACAATTGTCAGGCCCCTGGGATCTAGAAGTTTCTTCTGTGCTATTCATTTTGCAACGTAGAACTCAGCCCTCTCTTACTTTCCACTACAATCAAACACATCATTTCCTGAAACTCCCTGGTTTTCACTAATCTCAAGGCACCCTGACCTATTTTCTATTTCTTTTTTTTTATGTATATTTATTTTTGAGAGAGAGAGGAAGAGAGAGAGAGAATGCACACTAGCAAGGGAGGGGCAGAGGGAAAGGGGGACAGAGGATCCAAAGCAGGCTCCATCTGACAGCAGAGAGCCTGATGTGGGATTTGCACTCAGGAACTGGGAGATCTTGACCTAAGCCAAAGTCATACGCTTAACCAACTGAGCCACCCAGTGCTCCATATTTTCTGTTCCTTAAACACACCAAGCCAACTTCTATCTCATTTGCTGTTCCCTCTGCCTGGAACACTGTTCTCCCAGATATTTGTATAAATTGCGCCCTCACTTCACTTGAGTCACTGCTAAAATTTCACCACCTTTGACTACCCTGTCTAAACTAACTCACACCCCTCTCTCTTTCTGCCCAATACCCTGACCTTGTTCTTCATGATATTCCATAGTAGCTGACATGCTGTAAGTTTATTAATCTGTTTATTGTCTCTATAACTAGCAAGCTAAGTGACATTATGACTTGGGCATGCTCACTGATGTAACTTCACAGCCTTGAATATGCCATGAATATAAAAGGTGCTCAGTTATAATTTGATGAATGAATGGAGGATAAATGAATATGTGAAAAAATGAACAAATATGAGATTAACAGATTTTTCTGAAGCATTCTGAACTAAGATGGAAGAGAGGTTCATACTACAAAAGAATAAATATTTAAAAAAATTTTTTTTAAATGTTTTATTTATTTCTAGGAGAGAGAGAGAGAGACAGCATGAGCAGGGGAGAGTCAGAGAGAGAGGGAGTCACAGACTCTGAAACAGGCTCCAGGCTCTGAGCTGGCAGTCAGCACAGAGCGCGACGCGGGGCTCGAACCCACGAACCGCGAGATCATGACCCAAGCGAAAGTCGGACGCTTAACCGACTAAGCCACCCAGGCGCCCCAAGAATAAATATTTTTTTAAGTTTATTTTGTGTGTGAGAGAGAGGGAGCATGAGTTGGGGGAGGCAGAGAGAGAGGAGAGAAAAATCCAAGCAGGCACTGAGCTAACAGCTCCCAAAGTGGAGCTCAGTCTCATGAACCATGAGATCAGGATCTGAGCCAAAATCAAGGGTTGGATGTTCAACCAACTGAACCACCCAGGCATCCTAACAGTATAAGTCATCTTAAAAGGAATGATAAGTATCCACACTCTCAAGAATGTCCTATTGCTCACTTTGCTTTCCTTTGAGATGCAAAACAACAAACTCCTGCCCTTGTCTCATAGATGAATTCTTCCCTTCCTCAGCGGTTCTGGCTTCAACACACATACTCTCCGAAGGCTCACCTTCCGCCCTTGGCCCTTCTTGATGTATTTTTCCAAAGAGAGTTCTCTCCTTTTGAGGAAATTACTTAGTATGTACTATTTAAAAGGTAAGAATTTCT
The DNA here is from genome assembly GCF_008692635.1 of Crocuta crocuta. NCBI lineage: Eukaryota > Metazoa > Chordata > Mammalia > Carnivora > Hyaenidae > Crocuta > Crocuta crocuta. Next base: position 4,887,747 of record NW_027529451.1, read on the forward strand.
CCCTTTGCATCATTAATTAAAAGCAATGCATAATCAAAATTTTGAGTTAAGTATTACCCCAGATAGGAGTGCCTAGGTGGCTCAGTGGGTTAAGTGTCCGACTTCAGGTCATGATCTCACAGTTTGTGGGTTTAAGCCCCGAATTGGGCTCTGTGCTGACAGCTCAGAGCATGGAGTCTGCTTTGCATTCTGTGTTTCTCTCTCTGTATGCCTCTCCCCCTCTTGTGCTTGTGTTCTGTCTCTCTCTCCTTGAAGTATAAATTAACATTACATTAATTAATTAATTAAAATAAAATAAAGTATTAACCTGGATAGAAAGTAGCTGGTTAACGTAAGTCAAAGATTACCCTACCACCAGCAACTGGGAGCCATCAAACCATATTTACAGTTTGAATTTTTCTGGAAGAAGACATACATTTAGGTCAGTCTAAGATAGTGGAAACAGTAAATAAGATCTTACCAGGGATAGAGGGATAGACACTGGGTGAAGGATAATACAAGGGGGTTCCTTTGTGCTGATAAAACAGCTCTGTGTCTTGATTGTGGCCATGAATTCATGAATCAATACATAGGATAACATTTTACAATAACACACGCATACACAAATACACACATACATAGAAACATGCTAATGAATGCATGTAAAAATTGGCAAAATCTGAGGACTGCTCAGGTTTGTATTGTAATGTGCCAGTGTCATTTCTTGGTTTTATATTATGTTGTTATGTAAGGTATTACCATTGGGAGGAGCTGGGTAAGGACTACTTACCAAGGCCCTCTGTGCTATTTTTGCAACTTCCTGTGAATCTATAATGGCCTCAAAATAAAAAGCATAAAATAAAACAGAGAACCACAAAGTATCTGCTGAAAAGTTTCAAGAATCTATTTTAGGCCTAGATCATAACTCCAAATTTAAATACATGGACAGTAAAGAAATGTACAAATTTTTAAATTTCATTAGAGATTACAAACACAATATTTTGAGTTTACCCATGACTTAACAAAAATGCTGATTGATGAATTGACATAACCTATGGCACATTAATGGTCTTAAAAATACAACACAAGAATTGATAGTGTTTGATATGCATAATATCAACACACATGAGTTATATAAACTTAAATCATCAGGGTTTTCCTCCAATGGCAATAATAATAATAATAATCTCTACAGTGTTATAGCTGTGTTGTACTGTGATTTCTTTAAATTCAGATACTGCTCCTGAGGAACAATAGTTACCTTGGGGGTACTTTTCACCAGTAAGAATCTATAGGAACTTCCAGACTCAGCTCTGTCTGACCTTCTTAAGTTTGGAATAATTTTGACTGGATGAACTTGATGTTCATCAAATATGAACTTAGCTGGTAATCACGGGTTCTCCCAATATACTGTATGAGCCAGGTATCGCAAGGCATTCCAGCCTGAAAATGAGTTTTCTGTGAATGGGAAACAAACCGCATCCTTTCTTTCCCTAGGTTGTTCCCAGAACTAAAGTCCTCTCTTCACTGACTCTTCATTTAGTGTAATCCCAGTACCGAGGCAGAGGAGAGTGTTAGGGCTGGGTAGAGCTGATTCCCACCAGGCCACAGGACTGGGAAGGCAATGTTGTGGCTCTGTGCCTGCCCACTGGACACTATAGTACCTCCTATCATTGTGGAGTCAGACTTGTCCAACTTCAGAGGATTATTCTTTTTAAGGGCTGATGTAAATTAACCAGCTGTAGTGACAAATGCCCCACTATAATAATGTTCTTCGTCATTATATTCCAAGACAAAATGCCCTTTTCTCTATATGCCTTTAGAAGGATTGGACTTTCCTCAAGAACACATCCTTCTTGTATGTCTAAACACCAGTGATGTCTCAGCCCATCTTTCTAGAAGTGTGATGGCAGCTACAGTGGTGGGCTCACAGACGTTCTGTCGCACTGTGAGGTGAAACGGGATGCTTCAGTCCTGTTAATGTTGTTTGAATCTGTCACCTGTAAACTAACAATGCATTGAGGTCAAAGAATTGGAAGAAATGACAAAACAAAAACAAACAAATGAAGAACCACCAGTTAGTCAAATCTGAGACAAGTCCTTTGTCTCTGGCCTAGAAGTCTTTTCTTTTCTCTCCGGGTGCATGAAGATGAGACAGGCTTATTAGCTTGAATCAGATAAAGTCACAGACACTTCACAGTTCTTGGTAGAAATTTATTAGATTCCTAATTGTTGCCTGCTTAATGTTTTAAAAATGAGCAAATTGAGCAGTTTTTTAATTTCATGAATTGTAAATTCTTTTCCTTCCTTCCTCCCTCCCTCTGTTCGTTCGTTCTTTCTTTCTTTCTTTCTTTCTTTCTTTCTTTCTTTCTTTCTTTCTTTCTTTCTTTCTTCCCTCCCTCCCTCCCTCCCTTCCTTCCTTCCTTCTCAGATATCATATCCCCATTCCTAGCCAAGGATCTTGCCCAAGACTTAAATAAACTCACTTTCTTGGTGATTGACTTGATTTTTCATAATTCTTGAACAGAAGTGTTAATGATGAACAAGCTTGACCTGCCAGAAATCCTCACTGAAAAACAGTGTTCACTGGTGGAGGCTTCTTTTCTTTTCTAAAAGAACAAACCCCTGAGGGGTCTGATGATGACTTAAAAAGTGCAAAAATAACTTACTTTGAGAGTAAGTGTACCATGGCTGCTATCTGAAATGAAATTCCTCTGAATTTCAGCTAACATAAATAGCTACAAGGCATGGAAAGCTGTTGGATTTCTCACCCATATTATAGGTGTCACAGAGTGATGGCAGTGGGGACTGGACCCCACAAAAGTTTGAAATTCTAATGAGTTGATTCTGTAAAAGCTGTCATTTAAAAGTTCTGTCTTTTGGGGAGACTGGGTGGCTCAGTCAGTTAAGCGTCTGACTTCGGCTCAGGTCATCATCTCTCAGTTTGTGGGTTTGAGCCCCGTATCAGGCTCTGTGCTGACAGCTCAGAGCCTGGAGCCTGTTTCAGATTCTGTGTCTCCTTCTCTCTCTGACCCTCCCTGCTCATGCTATCTTTCTCTCTCTGTCTCTCTCAGAAATAAATGAAACATTTAAAAAAAAAATTTAAAAATGAAAGTTCTGTCTCTTATAGAGACTAAAATTTACTTTTGAAGCCAACTGACCTCTTTTTTTTTAGACTGCTCCAATGGACTTTTCATTGTACACACGAGAGAAAGTTTTCTGAAATCCAGGAATTAAGGAAGGGCTGATCCAAGCAGCTACACTTCTCTGGGAAATAATGTGAAACCCTATCTTTATAGTGGTCAGAGTGCATCTCTGTAGATGGAATTTAAATAATTACTACATTCACTATATTAATAAATACAGTACTTATTGTTAATAAAAATTCTTTTAGAGCAGTTTTAGATTTATAGACAAATGGGGTAGAAAGGGAAGTTTCTGTATACCCAGCTCACTCCCCCCTGTAGTTCACCCTGTTATTAGCATCTTGCATTACTGGGGTACATTAATTGCAATGGATGAGCCAACATTGATACATTGCTATTAACTAAAGTTGGTTCATATTAGGTTCACCCTTTCTATCATACATTCTATGGATTTTGACAAATGTATAATGACATGTTTCTATCATTGTTGTGTCATAGGGAAGAGTTCCACTGCCCCCACATTATCTGTGCCTCACCTGTCCATCTCTCACTCTCTCCCTCCAAACTCTTGGCAACCACCAGTCTCTCACCATCCCCCTATCTTTGCCTTTTAAAGAATCTCATACAGTCCGTATCACTCAATAATACATAGCCTTTTCAGACTGACTTCTCTCACTTAGCAATATCCACTTAAGTTCCCTCTATATCTTGTTAACTTATCCTTCTAATTTTTTGTTAGCTCATTTCTTTTGTCACTGAGTAATAATACTCCATCGTCTAGATGTACCAGTTTGTTTACCCACTCTTCTCATTGCTTTCATGATGTGGCAATTATGAATAATTTATGTGTGTTGTTAGAGGTTTTCAATTCATTTCGGTAAATACTAAGGAGCCATGATTGCTGGAGCATCTGGTAAGAGTTTATTTAGTTTTATAAGAAACTGCCACACTGTCTTCCAAAGTAGTTACATATCTTGCAGTCTCACCGGATAGGTTGGGTTGGTTTTGTTTTGTTTTTGTTTTTGTATGTAGACTTTCTTGTATGTATACTTTATTGCTGTATGTGTGTGTGTGTGTGTGTATGTGTGTGTGTGCACACAAATATTTGTTTCCAAAGGATTGCTAGCAGAGACTCCAAGACAGCTAGAAAGGTACTGTGGTACGCAGAATAATGGCCCCCAAAAGGGGCAAGATGTGTCAATATCTATGCATATGTTATGTTACATGGTAAGGAGGAATTAAGGTTATATTTGGAATTAAGGTTACTAATCAGGTGACCTTAAAATAAATAGATTATCTGAATTATCCAGGTGGGCCTGGTGTAATCCTTTAAAGGGGCATCCTTTAAACATGGAAGAAGGAGGCAGATGAGAAAGAGCTACAATGAGTGATGCATTGTGACAAAGACAGCTGACTTTGAAGATGAAACCGATCACCCTCTAGAACCTGCCAACACCATGACTTTAGCCCAAGGAGATCTGTTTTAGGTTTCTAACCTCCAGAACTTTAAGATGATAATCTGTGTTGTTTTGAGCCCAATGCAGTAATTTGCTACAGCAATTACAGAAAACTACTAGAAATGTGTAACCTCATCACCTCAAACTAGAGGAAAGATTTTGGAAAGGGACTAGGCTTGACTATTCATGGTCCACATGTAATTCTAAGACTGAATGACTCAGAACTGAAAACCCATGTCTACACAAAATCTTATACACAAAGGTTCACAGCAGCATTTATTCATAATAACCAAAGAGGAGAAACAACCCAGATATCCAACTAATGAACAGATAAAGCATATGCAGTATATCCATACAATAGAATATTCTTCATCCACAAAAGGAATGGAGTACAGATACTTGCTACAACACAGATGAACCTTTTTATGCTAAAAAGTCTAGTCACAAAAGACCACATAGTGTGTGATCTCATTTATATGAAATGTGCAGAATAGGCAAATCCATAGAGATAAAAAGTAGATTAGATGTTGCCAGATGCTGAAGTAGACGGAAAGAAATGGGGAGTATCTGCTAATGGGTGGAAATCCACAGAGTTTCTTTCAGGGGTGGCAAAAATGTTCTAAAACTAGATAGTGGCAACAGTTGCCAAATTCTGTGAATATACTAGAAAACAGTAAGTTATGTAAGTTAAATTAATGAATTTTATGGTGTTTAAAATATATCCAGTTATATCTGAATAAAGCTGTTAATAATAAAAAGATGGGGGCACCTGGGTGGCTCAGTCAGTTGAACATCTGACTTCAGCTGAGGTCATGATCTCACAGCTCATGGGTTCAAGCCCTGTATTAGGCTCTGTGCTGACAGCTCAGAGCCTGGAGCCTGCTTTGGATTCTGTGTCTCTTTCTCTCTCGGTCCCTCCCCTGCTTATGCTCTGTCTTTCAAAAAAATAAAATAAATTGACATTTTTTAAAATAATAAAAATAAAAAGATGGAATGACCCATATTTGGGGGATATACCAGTGATCAGTTATTGAGTTCTAATGTGAGTTGCAGAGGTATGATTTTTCCAGGGAGAAACAGACAATGGGATTCCTCACTTTGAATCATTTGGGAGGCAAGTTTTAGACAGTGGTGAAAGGAAAACTATTTTCTTTCTCTGTCCTTCTGGTTGTCGGGAAGTTGGGTTGTTGGGATCCTGGGTGTATCAATCAAGATATGTTAAGTTATGCTGCAGAAAAACAAAATCAAAACCAAGTCAAACCAAATGCAGCGACTTTTAACAGCATAGACATATTCCCTGCTCATCCTTTGTCACTGCAGCTCAGCCAGGGTCTCTGTTTCACATCTCCTTCCTCTGGAACCCAACTGGGTGGTATGCTGCTCATTCCAAAATTTTCTGTGCTCACAGAACAGAGAATTCAGTTCTCAAATTCTTGCACTAGCACTTAAATGCTCTAGTTTAGAAGTGACACAAATTACTATTACTCATTGGTTACATCCTCCCTCCAACCAAAGGAAGCCAAGTACACTACTTCCATTGTCCAGAAGATTATAACTTGGAAATATCTGGTAAATAACACCACAGACCACTGTAGTAGGCTGAGTAATGGCCCCCAAGGTATCAGCTCCTAATCCTTGGAACCTGTAAAAGTTACTTTGCAGGTGTGATTAAGGTGTGAAAAGGGCCTTTGCAGGTGTGATGAAGCTAAGGCTCTTGAGATGCAGACATTATTTTCCAAGTGGACCCTAAATGACACATTGTGTGTCTGTATAGGAGAGGCTGTGACATTGTGATTTATAAGATACATATATTGGCCTTCATCTCATTCCTGACATGGAGCTGCAAAAACCCTAGTAATTCCCAGTGAAGAGAGCAATAAAGATGTCTTTTGTTATGTTAACAACTGACTTGTGGAAAGCCCTTAGGTAACCAGGCATTGGGGCTGGTTACCAGTGAAACCAACCACGTGATCAGAGGAATGGGCTTGAAAGTTCCAACTTCTGGGGAGGGCAGAGAAGCTGGAGATTGACTTCACTCATCAGCAGCCGAAGAGATAGCAATCATGTGTTTGTAATGAAGCTTCCCTGAAAACTTAAAAGGACTCTGTTTGAAGAGCTTCCGGGTTGGTGAACACTTGGAGGCTCTGGGAATGCGGTGCTCGGAGTCACATGCCTCTTCCCACGTCTTGCCCTAGATGTCTCTTCCATCTGACTGTTCCTGTGTTCTAGCCTTTCATAATAAACAGGTGATCTGGTAAAGTGAAATATTTCTCTGAGTTCTGTGAGCTGCTCTAGCAAATTAAATCCAAGGAGGGAAGTCGGTCAGAAGCACAGGTGACAACCTGGATTTACAACCAGCATCTAAAGTGGGAGGCGGGGGCAGGGATGGAAATTTTATAAGACTGAATCCTTAACCTGTGGGATTTGAAGCTCTCTCCAGGTAGACAGTTTCAGAATTGAGTTGAACTGGGTGGTACGCTAGTGTCAGAGAATTGCTTGCTGGCATGGAAAAAGAATACATACATCAGAACTGGTGTTAAAATCGTAGAGGCTGGGAGAGATTTGATACAGGCCAGGGGTATTTAATGTGACCATGGAGGCAGAGATTAGAGGGATAGAGTCTCAAGCCCAGGAATGCAGGCAGCCACCAGAAGTTGAAGAGGCAAGAAACAATCTTCCCTAGAGCCTCCAGAGGGAGTGATGCCCTGCTGACACCTTGATTTCTGCCCAGCAATACCGATTTTGGACTTCTGGCCTCCAGAACTGTAAGAGAATAGATTTCTGTTGTTGTAGATTACCAGATTGGTAGTCATTTGTTACAACAGCCATGGGAAGCAAATATAAGTGCCATACTGGGTATGGTAAATTTGTTTCAGATCCTCACTTTGGGACAATTAAACTGATCCCTTTAACATGGTCATATGACCATGACTACTAGATTCAAGCCACGCAAAGACACTAAACAAATAGGAACCTAACAGAGAATCAGAGTAGGAAGGTTTGGACCTGAGGACTCTCAGGACTGATAGAATCAAATAGCCATTCTTCACTGGATTCACTGTGCAGTATCCTCAAGACCTCAGAAGATTCTCATTAAAAGTAATGGTAATGTCTTTGCTAAAAATAAAAGTGGCTCAGGGGAGCACAGATGCCTGCAAGAAGCTGGGCTAAAATCAGCAAGAAGAGAACAGCAATAGGGTGGGTCCTAGCCTGTGGTCCAGAGCAAACCAGTTGGTTGAAATGGCAAATGACCACCAGGGTAGATCCTTGGAATGCATGGACATTTCTGAGGTATTCCTTGGGGGAAGGAAATACCATCAACATCTGCATTTCCTGAGATCAAGCAAAATGGAACTTAAACTGATGTGATCTGGTATTTTAAAAAAGTGTGACATTATAACAAACTTAAATTTTTAATCAGAAATTATACAGCTAGAGGAACCCCTAGGAAAAACATTTAACACTATCATCTCATTATACTAATCAAGCAACTGAGGCTCACAGAAATTGCCAGAGCCTCCGTTTCTCCATCTTTAAAACAGGGAAGTTGGCACACTGATATCAGGGGCGCTTGAATGACTCAGTTGATTAAGCTTCTGACTTCAGCTTAGGTCATGATCTTCTGGTTTGTGAGTTCAAGCCCTGTGTTGAGCTCTGTGCTGACAGCTTGGAGCCTGGTTTGAAGTCTGTATCTCCCTCCCTCTCTGCCCCTTCCCTGCCCATGCTCTCTCTCTCCCCCTGTCTCTCAAGAATGAATAAATGTTAAAATTTTTTAAATAGGGAAGCTGACAGAACCATCTTGAATAATTTTAATTAAAGACTTGGGATCCTATTAATTAAATTGATAATGGAATCAGGGCTCCTGGGTGGTTCAGTCTCATAGTTCATGGGTTTGAGCCCCGTGTTGGGCTCTGTGCTGACAGCTCAGAGCCCGGAGCCTGCTTCGGATTCTGTCTCCCTCTCTCTCTTTGCCCCTCCCTGGTTCACACTCTCTCTGTCTCTCAAAAATAAACAAATGTTATAAAAAATTAAATTGATAAGACTCCAACATTCGATATCAGAAAGTAATCCAAGGTACATCTGAATACTTTAAAATTATGCATAGGAGTTGAAACTTCCAAGCATTTTTCTTTCTTAAGACTACTGCTGGAATCAGAAGTGATTGTTACAGAAATAGCCATCATCTTCTAGGACTGCTTACTTAATATTTACTAAAACATGGCAAATCCCTAAAAAAGCTTTCTTAAGTAAGTCTTAGAACATGCTGATAAATAGTTGGCAAGTAGAGTGAGTTGGGAAATTAGTAGAAAAATAAATGTCTGAAGCAAAAGTATATAATTCCAGGGTTTTTTTTTAACCTAAAATACCTCAGACAAAATAACTCTACCCTCAAAATGTATACAGATCTGAGCTCTTCTTACCCCACCAGTTTCATGTTGGTCTAACCCACTGGATTATCCTGTCTGGAATACTCCAAAATCCTCTTAAATAGTTCTCTGTTTCCATCCCTACCCCAAACAGTGGATCCTTTTAGAATATGTCCAATTAAGTCCCTCTTCTGCTTAAACCTCTCTCCACTGCCATGGCTTCCCATCTCATGCAGGAGGAGCCAAAGTCTTTGCAATCACCTACCAGGCTCTTCTAACCAGGCAGCCCACTAGTTGTCTGAACTCCATTCCTACTAATCTCCTCTCTCATTCTGGTCTAATCACACAGGCCTACTTGCTGTTCTTAAAACACAAGCATGATCTCACCTCAAGACCTTTGCATTTCTCTCTCCTCTGAACAGAATGCTCTTCCAACCCCAGATAAAGGCAGGACTCCCTTCTTCATTGCATCCATTCCTATTTAAATGTCACTTTTCCAGTAAGGTCTTCCCCAAGCATCCTATGTAAAGGCACAACACAAACCTCTCCCCAGCTCAGCATGTCCCATCCCTCCTTACTCTGCTTTATTTTTTTCCACACTGCTAATTACCATATGAAATGCATTTACTTGTGAATTTGTTCATTGGCTGGCTGTTTCCACTAAAATGAAGATGAAGACTTTGTTTTATTCATTGCTGTCTCCCCAGAGCTTAGAATGAAGTCTAGCACAGATTGGACACTCAGGAAATATTATTGAATGAATTCATCAATGAAAAGTAATTTTAAAAATAGAGGATTTTGTTGAATAGTGAAAGAAATTCAGAGGTAACTTGCCACAAGCCTGTCTTGGTAGCTTAGTGATGCCAAGGGCCTCGCATGGTGAGATTCTTAGGGTGTTGGCTGTTTTCATAAAGATTGTTGCTTCAGGATTACAGAATGGTTGCTGTAGTTCTAAACATCACATTCTCTAACAAACATTTGCATTTATTCCCTCATTCAGTCAGTAAGTAAATATAGTGAGGAACTACATAGTTGTAAGCAGAGGAACAGAAGCATAAACAAAACAGATGAAGTCCCTATTCTCATGAAGCTTCATTCTAATGTCAAAAGATTAAAAGGGAAAAGGGCTTTTTTATCCTTATCATTTTTAAACCATTTTTTAAAGTTTATTTATTTTTGAGAGAAAGAGAGAGAGAGTGAGAGAGAGTGTGAGTGCATGCATGAGGGAGAGAGGGAGGGGTAGAGAGAGAGGGAGAGAGGGAGAGAGAGAATCCCAAACAAGTTCCATGCTGTCAGCACAGAGCCCAATGCAGGGCTGGAGCTCACAAACCATGAGATCATGACCTAACCCAAAATCAAGAATTGGATGCTTAACCGACTGAGCCACCTGGGTGCCCAAATCCTTATCATGTTTAATCCCAGAGAAAAATCTTTCTTGAAAGTCACAAAAGTTCTTATAACTCATGGGTCACAATTATAGCACTAACTGCTTACAAGGGAGGCTAGGAAAGCAAGTCCCCAAAACTTGAGCCTCTACCATGACAAGAGGGTGTTGCTATAGAGAAGAAGTAAGGGGCATGGCTCCAGAGAGGAAATGAAGGGTTTGCCACACAGTTCTGAGCAAACGCAGTCATTCAATATCTGCTTTTTGATAAAGTACTATTAAGGTTGAGAATGATTGCCCCGTAACTAAAATTTAATATTTATTTCCGAGGATTTTTCTATGTTTCTGTCACTTCTCCCAACAGCTTTGAACATACAACAGGCCCAGCGTTCTAACAGACACGCTTTGGATATTTACCAAGAAGTGCTGGATAGCTCCCAGGACTAAGCGATGGCATTTAATTTTCTCACCCGGAAGGATTTACAACTCCAGAAAAGACCATTTCTCCTCTTATTACCTATTGGCCAAACAGCAACCTTTAGGCCAAAACTGTGAATATATATTTTCTGTCAGCCTTCTTTGTGTGTCCTTCAGGATGAGGCCTGAGCTCAAAACTTCTTTTGTCCGGGGGAACTACAGGATCAGCTCCAGACCCCCCACTCGGCTTCTCTGTGGGCAATAAAGCAGAGGTTTCAACACCGTTGTCCAAACGGCAAATGAGAAGTGATGGTTTGAGTGTAAGGTACTGTCTGGAAACAAGAGAAAGAGGCGAAGCTTCTGACAGAGCTGTTCACACTTCCCCCGCACAGCTGGGAGACATTAGCTGGCTTTCCTGCTTTCTGGAACAGTAAGCAAAAAACCCTGAGAGCCTCCAAGGTAAGCTGGGTTTCTATCATACACATTTAGCAGCTAAATCATCGAAAGTCGCTTTCAAATATTCATGCCAAGCTGCATCTCTTCCCAAGGTCAAGAGTTCAACAGAAGTTAACAGAAAGAGAATGGTGGGCAGGAGGCACCAAATGAAAGAGAAAATATTGGTGAATTCTTTTTGTTTTTGTTTTTGTGAGGGAGTCTGTGCTCAGGAAAGAATGAAAGTTCTGTGATAAATACGGTGGCGTATCTAGTAGAAGGTAGATATAAATAATATTTCTGTGTGGGCCACCCTATTGAGTGTATGGGAGAGAAGTTAGGAAGGCCAGAGGAGTGATGAGATTTGGAGGAAGCATTTGAAATTTATTAAGCAAATAACCCACATTTTAGGAGGCATTGTTCACTGCACTTGTATTCAGGAGCCTGGTCTGCCTCTCCCACACACTGTCAGCTGATTTTACACAAGAGTTATATAGGAAATCTGGTGAATATAAAATCTGCTTAGGGACACCTGGGTGGCTCAGTCATTAAGCATCTGAATCTTGGTTCCAGCTCAGGTCATGATCTCACGGTTCGTGGGACTGAGCCCTGAGTCAGGCTGATAGCACAGCACCTACTTGGGATTCTCACTTTCCTTCTCTCTGCCCTCCCCCCTGCAAAAATAAATAAATAAACTTAAAAAAATCTGTTTAGAAGTAAAATATCTAGTCTTATTACAACTTTTGTCAAAGCTATTTTGAATCAGATGCCTAAAACATTTTTTTTTTTGGAGATTTTTAAATTTTGTGTTGTTTGGATAGAGGGGGTGTAGGAAATCCAAGATAGAAGAAGCTCAGAATAGAAACCTCTGGATTGTAGGCCCCACCTCATAACTAGTTAGCAGTGAGATTTTGAACATGTCTTTTAATCATGGGCTCGAAGTTCTGTCTCCTTCACTTTAATAGGAACTCAGTTATAAAAAGTTCTGTTTTTCCAGTGCTAAGTGATCTAATAACAGCTTTGGATTCCATAGACATAGACCTGTTATCTATACTCTGCTTAAACCCAGAAGGAATCCCAGGATGTTTGATGGGCTAGCTTATGATTTTGACTTCGCTCTCAAAGTTTAATGTTTTTCTAAATCTATATGGCAATATCAGAATGGATTTTCATAGTGTTGATTCTAATTTAAAATGGCTTACAACAGGGGTACCTGGGTGGCTCAGTCAGTTGAGTGTCTGACTTAGGCTCAGGTCATGATCTCACGGTTTGTGAGCTCGAGCCCGGTGTCAGGCTCTGTGCTGACAGCTTGGAGTCTGGAGCCTGCTTTGGATTCTGTGTCTCTCTCTTTCTCTGACCCTCCCCCCTAATGCTCTGTCTCTCTCTCAAAAATAAACATTTAAAAAAAATTTTAATGGCTTACAACAGAATTGTGTCTAGATATCTTCATTTATAACTTGTACTTAAATAATTTAATTCTGTTCACAGGAACAATCTATATTATTTCCTCCAGCCCCAACAATATGTAAAAATTTTAAATGACTGGCATCCCCCCCCCCCCAGGTTGATGATGTAATCTTACTATTGCATTATAAGGATGGCCTCAAGAAGCAATGAAAATGGCTGACAAATTGTCAATGTGAATAAAAAGAAAAAAGAATTCCATCTCAAAGAGCTGTAAGTTTCTCATTTACATCTATGTTTCTATTTTCTAGAACTGGCAGTCATACATAGAACAGGGCGAGAAAGACAAAGTCAGTGGAGACAACTCCAGCTTTGCCCCACCCCCAACCATTTTTGTTGGTGGTGGTTTTATTTATTGGACTTCTATATAAATTTCATTTAAAGAAAAGGACTTGATTAAAAAAAATAAATGTTAAAAGTATGATCTAAATGAAAAGAAACAAACCAGGAGCCATTAGAGATCTTACCTATGGAATTTGAGGGCTATGATATATTAATTTAATTTTTTTAAAGAATGTTGTGTATATTTAAAAACGTCATTTTACATAAAATCTGGATTTCTGGGTCCCTTGACAATTGCGGAGGACTGAAAACACTACGGTCACATTTCTTTAAAAAAAATTTTTTTTAATGTTTTATTTAATTCTGAGAGAGAGAGAGAACATGAACAGGGGATGGTCAGGAAGAGAGGGATATACAGAATCTGAAACAGGCTCCAGGCTCTGAGCTGGCTGTCAGCACAGAGCCAGACATGGGGCTCGAACCCACGAACTGTGAGATCATGACCTGAGCTGAAGTCGGATGCTTAACCGACTGAGCCACCCAGGTGCCCCTCTTTTTTTTTTTTTAAGTGTATTTATTTTAAGAGATAGCGTGTGGGTGCAAGCACAAGTAGGGAGGGAGAGAGAAAGAGGGAAAGAGTTCCAAGCAGGCTCCACACCGTCAGCTCAGAGTGCAATTCCAGGCTTGATCTCAGGAACTGTGAGACCATGACCTGAGCTGAAAATCAAGAGTTGGATGCCTACTGGGGTGCCTGGATGGCTTAGTCAGTTGGGTGTCCAACTTCAGCTCAGGTCATGATCTCGGTTTGTGGGTTCAAACCCCTCATCGGGCTCTGTGCTGACAACTCAGAGCCTGGAGCCTGCTTTGGATTCTGTGTCTCCCTCTCTCTCTGCCCCTCCTCTGCTTGCATTCTGTCTCTCAAAAATAAATATTAAAAAAACATTAAAAATTAAATTTAAACATTAAATTTAAACATTAAAAAACATTAAAAAATTTTTTAAAATTAAAAAAAAAAAGAGTTGGACGCTTACTGACTGAGCCACCCAGGGGCCTCTGGGGATCATGTTCTCCTAGACCATTAACTGCAACTAAGGACTGGCTGCCCCCTTTAGAATGTTACAATTAGATACAATTGTTATCTAATTGTTATACAATTAGATACTAATTGTTACAATTAGTTACAATTTAGAACTTTCCAATTCACCATGTCCCCATGACTCTTTTCTTTTTTTATCCACCTATTATGCAGTCACACATTTATTTTACTTGCCTCACACCTGAGGGCAGTTTGGACCGAGATCTCTGATTTGCATGTTTGACACCTGGGATACTGTGCCCTACTAAGGAATCTATATTTTGGTCTTTGTCAAGGTTCCTGGCATCTATCTCCTACAATCCCCGTCATTTCCCAAATGAGGCCATCTTTTGTTATAATATTTAATCTTTGTTCCCCATTTCTGAAATACATCCAGAGTGATAAGGGGAAATGGAGGTCGTTTTTATTCAGAAGAACCCTCTCCACTTCAACTACATCTGAGTTTATGTTAATGGAGTGATTTTCTGAAAGCCCTCCGATGACCGTGGGGGTGGGGGGAGGGTGCAGGGGAGCTGGTTGTCAGGGAAACCAACCTGCTTTTAGAGGCTGCTTCAGCCCTACCTCCCCCCAACCCGCCCTGGTCCTGGAAGGGAGGAGGAAGTGGGGGTTCAGTTAATCACCAACGTCCAATGATTTAGTCAGTCATGTGTATGTAATGAAGCCTCCATAAAACCGCAAAAGGACAGTGTTTGGAGGGTTTCTAGATAGTCGCGGTGCTTGTGGGAGAGCAGGGACTCAAGGAAGGCATGAGGCTCTGGGCTGCCTCTCCCATGGCTGGCCCTGTGAATATCTTCCATCTGGCTGCTCCTAAATTGTGTCATTTTGTAATAAACTGGTAATAGTAGGTAAACTGTTCCTGACTTCTGTGAGCCACTCTTGCAAATGAATGAACCTGAGGACAGGGTTGTGGGAACCAACAATTTATAGCTAATTAGTCAAAAGCACAGGTGATGTCATGGACCTGTGATTGGCATCTGAAGTCTGAGTGGGCTTGAGGGACTAAGCACTTAACCTGGGGGGTGCAGGTACCTCGTGTCATGACTGGAGTTAAACTGTAAGACACCCAAATGGCATCTAAGAATTGCTTGGAGTGGGAAGAAAGCCCGAACGCTTCTTGACTGAAAGTGAAGTATTCTGTGAGTGACCTGAGAGTACAGAGGAGGGGGAAGCAGTGAATTTTTTCCTTAGAACACCAAGCAACAGAAATCTCATAACTGTTATATTCTGGCAGGTTGCCCAAGATGTGCTCCTAATCAAAAATGAAGCTTCCTGAGTTAGCCACCTTGACTCTTAAGGGACATCTGTCCCTTGAACCCAGCTAGGGTTCATTTCAGTAGGTGGACAATTTGGCCAGCCTTACATCCTTGGTAAGATTTTGTGACGAGGAGCTGGTTCTATCTGGGTGTAAACTCGAGGGGAACCAGGAGGGCATCAGTTTTCTTATCACGTATCTATGGATAATTGGCTGCAGATCTGCGTTTAAACAGAAGCTCAGAGCTGCTTCTCTCTCTCTGGCACTCCTGGTCGGAATGATAGCTGAGATGAGGAATACTGTAGGGTGATCTGCAGAAGAGCTTTTCCAACTCGGTTTCACCATGACTGGCAGTAAGAAATGTACTGAGCCACATGTACACACAAAACTCACACCCAAGTTTTATGTTACATCACTTGCCCTTACTAAATACAAATAGCCTATTTTATTTCATTTATTTTTTTCGTCATAAGTATATTCTTTAATCCCCATCACATTTCACCCATCCCCATCCCCTCCTCCCCTCTGGTAGCCATCAGTTTTTTGTCTATAGTTCAGAGTCTGTTTCTTTGTTTGTCTCTCTTCTGCTCTCCCTTTTTATTTTTTCCTTTGCTCTTTTGTTTCTTTCTTTTTAAATATAATTTATTGTCAAATTGGCTAACATACAGAGTGTACAATGTGCTCTGGGTAGATGGAGGGTAGATTCCTGTGGCTCATTGCTTACATACAACACCCAGTGCTCATCCCAACAAGTGCCTTCCTCAGTGCCCATCACCCATTTTCCCCTCTCCCCCGCCCTCCCATCAACCTTCAGTTTGTTCTTGGTATTCAAGAGTCTCTGTTTATAACTATTTTTCCCCTTCCCTTCCCCATTGTCTTCTGTTAGGTTTCTTAAGTTCCACAGATGAGCAAAAACATATGATATCTGTCTTTCTCTGACTGACCTATTTCACTTAGCGTAATACCCTCCAGTTCCAACCACATTGCTGTAAATGGCATGATTTCATTCTTTCTCATTGCCAAGTAGTATTCCATTGTGTGTGTGTATATATATATATATACACACCACATCTTCTTTATCCACTCATCAGTTGATGGACATTTGGGCTCTTTCCAAAATTTGGCTATTGTTGAAAGTGCTGCTATAAACATTGGGGTACATGTGCCCCTGTGAATCAGCAGTCCTGTATCCCTTGGGTAAATTCCTAGCAGTGCTATTGCTGGGTTGTAGGGGAGTTCTAGTCTTAATTTTTTGAGGAACCTCCACACTCTTTTCCAGAGTGGATGCACCAGTTTGCATTCCCACCAACAGTGCAAGGGGGTTCCCATTTCTCCACATCCTCACCAGCATCTGTTGTTTCCTGGGTTGTTAATTTTAGCCACTCTGACTGGTGTGAGGTAGTATCTCAGTGTGGTTTTGATTTGTATTTCCCTGATGATGAGTGATATTGAGCATCTTTTCATGTGTCTGTTGGCCATCTGAATGTCTTCTTTGGAAAAGTGTATATTCATGTCTTTTGCCCATTTCTTCACTGGATTATTTGTTTTTTGGGTGTTGAGTTTGATAAGTTCTTTATAGATTTTAGATACTAACCCTTTTTCTGATATGTCATTTGCAAATATCTTTTCCCATTCTGTCAGTTGCCTTTTAATTTTGTTGATTGTTACCTTTGTAGTGCAGGAGCTTTTTATCCTGATGAAGTCCCAATAGTTCATTTCTGCTTTTAAAATTCTCTTGCCTTTGGAGACGTATCAAACAAGAAATTGCTGTGGCTGAGGTCAAAGAGGTTGTTGCCTGCATGCTCCTTTAGGGTTTTGATGGTTTCCTGTCTCACATTCAGGTCGTTTATCCATTTTGAGTTTATTTTTGTGTATGGTAAAAGAAAGTGATCTAGTTTCATTCTTCTGCATGTTGCTGTCCAGTTCTCCCAGCACCATCTGTTAAAGAGGCTGTCTTTTTCCATTGGATGCTCTTTCCTGCTTTGTCAAAGATTAGTTGGCCATACATTTGTGGGTCCAATTTTGGGTTCTCTATTCTATTCCATTGGTCTATGTGTCTGTTTTTGTGCCAGTACCATACTGTCATGATGACCACAGCTTTGTAGTAGAGGCTAAAGTCTAGGATTGTGATGCCTCCCGCTTTGGTTTTCTTTTTCAATATTACTTTGGCTATTTGGGGTCTTTTGTAGTTCCATACAGATTTTAGGATTATTTGTTCTAGCTTTGAGAAGAATGACAGTGCAATTTTGATTGGGATTGCATTGAATATGTAGATTGCTTTGGTTAGTATTGACATTTTAACAATAGTTCTTCTTCCAATCCGTAAGTATGGAATGTTTTTCCATTTTTGTGTCTTCTTCAATTTCCTTCTTGAGTTTTCTATAGTTTTCAGCATATATATCTTTTACATCTTTGATTAGGTTTATTCCTAGGTATTTTATGGTTCTTTGTGCAATTGTAAATGGGATCGATTCCTTGATATCTCTTTCTGTTACTTTATTATTGGTGTATAGAAATGCAACCATTGATTGTGTACCCTGCAACCTTGCTGAATTCATGTATCAGTTCTAGCAGCCTTTTGGTGGAGTCTCTCAGGTTTTTCATGTCTTCTGTGAAAAGTGAAAGTTTGACTTCTTCTTTACCAATTCTGATGCCTTTTATTTCATTTTGTTGTCTGACTGCTGACGCTAGGATTTCCAACACCATGTTAAACAACAGTGGTGAGGCACCAGGGTGTCTTTGTCTCGGTTGAGCGTCCAACTTCGGCTCAGGTCATGATCTCACAGTTTGTGGGTTTGAGCCCCACATCAGGCTCTCTGGTGACAGCTCAGAGCCTGGAGCCTGTTTCGGATTCTGTGTCTCCCTTTCTCTCTGCCCATCCCCTGCTCATGCTCTGTCTGTCTCTCTCTCAAAAATAAAAATTAAAAAAAAATTTTTTTTGGAAAAAAAACAACAACAGTGGTGAGAGTGGACATCCCTTCTATCTTCCTGATCTCAGTTTTTCCCCATCAAGGATGATACTAACTGTGGGCTTTTCATGTATGGCTTTTATGATGTTTAGGTATGTCCCTTCTATCTCTACTTTCTTGAGGGTTTTTATTAAGAAAAGATGCTATATTTTGTCAAATGCTTTTACTTTCATCTATTGACAGGATCATATGGTTCTTATCCTTTCTTTTATTAATGTGATGTATCACATTGATTGATTTGTGAATACTGAACCAGCCCTGCAGCCCAGGAATGAATCCAACTTGATTGCGGTGAAAAATTCTTTTTATATGCTGTTGAATTCGATTTGCTAGTATCTTGTTGAGAATTTTTGCATCCATGTTCATCAGGGATATTGGCCTGTAATTCTCCTTTTTGTGGGGTCTCTGTCTTGTTTGGGAATCAAGGTAATGCTGGCTTCATAGAATGAGTCTGGAAGCTTTCCTTCCATTTCTATTTTTTTGGAATAGCTTGAGAAGGATAGATATTAACTCTGGTTTAAATGTCTGATAGAATTCCCCTGAGAAGCCATCTGGCCCAGAACTTTTATTTGTTAGGAGACTTTTGATAACTGATTCAATTTCTTCACTAGTCATGAGTCTGTTCAAATTTTCTGTTTCTTCCCATTTGAGTTTTGGTAGTGTGTGGGTGTCTAGGAATTTGTCTATTTCTTCCAGGTTGTCCAGCTTTTTGGCATATAATTTTTCATAGTATTCTCTGATAATTGTATTTCTGAGTGATTGGTTGTGATAAGTCCATTTTCATTTGTGATTTTATCTATTTGGGTCCCCTCCCTTTTCTTTTTGAGAAGTCTGGCTAGGGGGTCATCAATGTTGTTTATTTTTTCAGAAAACCAGCTCTTAGTTTCATTGATCTGTTCTACTATTTTTTTGGATTCTATATTGTTTACTTCTGCTATGATCTTTATTATTTCTCTTCTTTTGCTGGCCTTGGGGTTTATTTGCTGTTCTGCTTCTAGTTCCTTTAAGTGTGCTATCAGGTTTTATATTTGGGTTCTTTCTCATTTCTTGATTTAGGCCTGGATTGCAATGTATTTTCCTCTTACGACTGCCTTTGCTGCATCTCAAAGGGTTTGAACTGTTATGTTTTCATTTTCATTTGTTTCCATATATTTTTAAGTTTTTTCTTTAATTGCCAGGTTGATCTATTCACTCTTTAGTAGAATGTTCTTTAACTTCTATGCATTTGGAGGTTTTCCAAAATTTTTCCTGTAGTTGATTTCTAGTTTTATGGCATTGTGATCTGAAAATATGTATGGTATGATCTCAATTCTTTTATATTTATTGAGGTCTGTTTTGTGACCCAGTATGTGATCTATCTTGGAGAATGTTCCATGTGCAATTGAGAAGAATGTGTATTCTGCTGCTTTAGGATGAAAAGCTCTGAATATATCTCAACTCCATCTTGTCCAGTGTATCATTCAGAGGCATTGTTTCTCTATTGATTTTCTGCCTAGTTGATCTGTCCATTTTGTAAGTGGAGTATTGAATCTTACCAATAAGATTGCTTAGGTTTGTGATTAATTTTTGTATATGTTTGGGTGCTTCCACATCGGATGCATAAACATTTATAATTGTTAGCTCTTCTTGATGTATAGACTCTGTAATTATGATATAATGCCCTTCTTCATTTCTTGTTACAACCTTTAGTTTAAAATCTAGTTTGTCTGATATAAGTATGGCTATTCCAGCTTTCTTTTGACTTTCAGTAGCATGATAGATGGTTCTCCATTCCTTTACTTTCAATCTGAAGGTGTCCTCAGGTCTAAAATGGGTCTCTCTCTCTTTTTTAAAATATTTTGTTAATGTTTATTATTTTTTAGAGAGAGAAAGATAGTGTGTGAGCTGGGGAAGGGCACAGAGAGAGGGAGGCACAGAGTCTGAAGCAGGCCCAATGTGGAACTTGAATTCAAGAACCATGAGATCATGACCTGAGCCAAAGACAGATGCTTAACTGACGAGCCACCCAGGTGTCCCTAAAATGGGTCTCTTGTAGACAGCAAGGGTCTTGCTTTTTTTTTTTTTTTAATCCTTTCTGATATACTATGTCTCTTGATTGGAGCATTTAGTCCATTTACATTCAGTGTTATTATTGAAAGATATGGATTTAGAAACATTGTGTTATCTGTAGGTTTCATGCTTGTAATGATGTTTCTAGTCCTTTGTGGTCTTTACAACATTCCACTCATAGAGTCTCCCTTAGGATCTCTTGTAAGATTGGTTTAGTGGTGATGAACTCCTTCAGTGTTTGTTTGGGAAAACCTTTATGTCTCCTTCTATTCTGAATGACGCCTTGCTGGATAAAGAATTCTTGGCTGCATATTTTTCCCCTTTAGCACATTGAATATTTCCTGCCATTCCCTTCTGGCCTGCCAAGTTTCAGTAGATAGGTCTGCCACTACCCTTATGTATCTGCCCTCGTGGGTTAAGGCCTGTCTGTCCCTAGCTGCTTCCAGAATTCTCTCTTTATCTTTGTATTTTGCCAGTTTCACTATGATATGTCATGCAAAGGATTGATTCCTGTTATATATGAAGAGAGTTCTCTGTGCCTCCTGGATTTCAAGGTCTGTTTTCTTCCCCAAATTGGGGAATTTCTCAGCTATGATTTGTTCAAGTACATTCTTCCCCGGCCTCTCTCTCTTCTTCTTTTAGAACTTGTATGAAATGGATATTATTGTGTTGCATTGAATCACTTAGTTCTCTAATTCTCCCCTCATGGTCTAGAATATTATTCTCTCTTTTTCTCAGCTTCATCTTTTTCCATAATTTTATCTTCTATTTTACTTATTCTCCCCTCTGCCTTTTCAATCCTCACAGTTACCTCCTCTAGTTTATTTTGCACCTCATTTACAGTATCTTTAAATTCATCATGACTATTTTTTAGTTCCTTGATCTTTACAGCAATAGGTTTTCTTCTGTCTTGTATGCTTTTTTCAAATCCAGCCATTATTGTTAGGATTATTGTTCTAAATTCTTGTTCAGTCATATTGTTTATATCTGTTTTGATCAATTCTTTAGCTGTCATTTCTTCCTGAAACTTCTTTTGAGAATTCTTCCATTTTCTCATTTTGGCTAGTTTTCTGTCCTTGGGTGTCTTAAAAGTTTGTTATGTGTCCTGCACCTGTGAGCGCTATTATATTAAAGAGGGGTCATACACTGTCCAGGGCCTGGCCCTTCAGGAGGTATTTTTAGAGGGTGTTACTTGCTCTCTGTTGTTGTGACTCTGGTTGCTTAATTTCCCTACTCATAGTGATGGTTTGGATCCTCCACCAGGTGTACTTTGACTTGTTCATTGAAGTAGCCATGGAAAAGAAAACAAACAACAACAAAGAAAAACACCAGCACCAACAAGACAATGGGCTGAGGACAGTGTTGATGGAAGAGGCCTTATCCCATACAAAGAGAGAAATGACAGAGGCTGGGAGAAAGAAAAGAAAAGAAAATTGACCAGGCAGAGAAATTATATGGCTTAATCCAAAAAGAGAAAGGAGGGGCGCCTGGGTGGCTTAGTCGGTTAAGCGTCCGACTTTCGCTTAGGTCATGATCTCGCGGTTCGTGGGTTCGAGCCCGGCGTCGGGCTTTGTGCTGACTGCCAGCTCGGAGCCTGGAGCCTGGAGCCTGTTTCAGTCTGTGACTGCCTCTCTCTCTGACCCTCCCCTGCTCATGCTGTCTCTCTCTCTCCTAGAAATAAATAAAACATTTAAAAAAATTAAAAAAAACAAAAACAAATAGAGAAAGGAAAATAAAGAAGGCGATATAGAACAGTTATAAAGAGAATATATTAAATATGTCTGCTTACGCAAACCAACAACCAGAATAACCAGACTAGAGGAGGGGAGAAAGAAGGAGGAGAAAGAGGAGGAAAAAAAAAAAAAATATATATATATATATAATAAGAATTGTCCAAGAAATAAATCATTAAATCAGAAAATGCAAAACTGCTGGGTGCCTTCGACCTGGTGGCAGCACTGGTCTTTAGGCGGGGCTGTCTGGTTGGTCAGCATCAATTCCACTCCAGTAGATACACAGTTACCAGGCATGGAGGGGTTTCGTTTGGTGCAGGCAGGACCCACCTCCCCTGTGGGCCCCACTATGGGTTCCCTGAAGCCCCACCTTGTTCATGATGTGTGTAAAAATGGCAACACCCCAGTCTCTCCTCCCTGGACCAGGTGTCCCAAACTACTCCGTTCAGGTCGTCCTTAAAGTGTCGTGAGTATGGAATAGGCAGTTTGTCCCACTCCGCAGACTCTCGTGCCTCCCTGGTCCTCGGCTGGGATTTACAACTCAATGTCTTAAAGGGTCCCTCTCTATGCACCCCCGTTCCAGGGAAGTGCCACTCTGTGCCACTGACATATGGCCTCTGGCTGGCAGGTGCAGGCAGTCTTTGTCCTTTGAATGGTTATGTACCTTCTTCCCATAGCACTCCAGGGATGGGGTTGCTTTCTCCAACTGCAAACTGCACCTCTGAACTGGTTACCAAGCCTGGGGCTGGCTGCCCTCCCCAGGTGCACCAACAGGGTGGCCAGCCCCAATCCAGAGAAATCCCTACAGTTAGAGATTGGATCTTTCTCTATCCCAGTCTGTGGTTTTTCTCTTGTCTAGATACAGTATTACACTTCCACAGCCTCTCTTTCTCTTCCCTTTGTCTCCCCGCAGTAGATCCCTCCCCTCTGTGCCTATGCCACCCATTTTATCTCTCCCAGTTAGCAATCACTCACCTATGGCCCAACAGGTTGTCGCCGTGGGCCCCTGGAGATATCTCTATCACTCTTCAGCCCAGACTCTTGGAATTCAAAATCCTTTGGCATCAACACTGCTGTGTTTGAGGGATGAGGGACCTTCAGGTCCCCCTACTTCTCCACCATGTTGGATCTCTCATGTTTCTTAAATTTCAAATATGAGGGAGATTATATTGTGTTTGTCTTTGGCTGACTTGTTTTGCTCAGCATAATACTCTCTAGCAATATCCATGTTGTTGCACATGGCAAGATTTCATTCTTTTTAATGGCAGAGTAATATTATATATATGTAATATTTATATATAGTCTATTGTCTAATATATACAGAGATGTATATATACCACATCTTCTTTATCCATTCATTTATTGATGGATGCTTGGGCTGTTTCCATAGTTCAGCTCTTGTAAATAATGCTGCAACAAACATAGGGGTGTATGTATACCTTTGAATCAGTGTTTTTATATTTGGGGAGTTGCTCTATTTTTAATTTTTTGAGGAGCTTCCATACTCTTTTCCACAATAGCTGCACCAGTTTGCATTCTCACCAGCAGTGCACGAGGGTTCCTTTTTTTCCACATCCACACCAACACTTGCTGTTTCTTGTATTGTTGATTTTAGCCATTCTGACAGGTGTCAGATGATATCTCATTGTAGTTTTGATTTGCATTTCCCTGGTGAAAAGTGATGACGCGCATCTTTTCATGTGCCTGTTGTGCATCCATATACCTTCTTTGGAGAAATGTCTGTTTATGTCTTCTGCCTAATTTTAAATTTGATTATTTGTTGGGGTTTTTTTGTTTTTGTTTTTGTTTTTTTTTTTTGGTGTTGAGTTGTATCAGTTCTTTATATATTTTGGATACTAACCCTTTATCAGATATGTTATTTGCAAATATCTTCTTCCATTCTGTAGGTTGCCTTATAGTTTTGTTGATTGTTGAAGATTTGTTGAAGATTAATTGACCATATAATTATGGGTTTATTTCTGGGTTTTCTCTTCTATTCCATTAATCTATGTGTCTATTTTTATGTCAGTACTGTGCTGTTTTAATTACTACTGCTTTGTAATATAACTTGAAGTCCAGAATTGTGATACCTTCAGTTTTTTGTTTTTCTTTATCAAGGTTGCTTTGGCTATTCAGGGTCTTCTGTGATTCCATACAAATTTTAAGATTGTTCTTGTTCTGTGAAAAATGCTATTGGTATTTTGATAGAGATTGAATTAAATGTGTAGACTGCTTTGGATAGTATAGATATTTTAATAATATTTGTCCTTCTAATCCATGAGCATGAAATGTCTGTCCATTTCTTTGTGTTGTCTTGAATTTCTTACATCAGTGTTTTATAGTTTTTAGAGTATAGGTCTTTTACCTCTTTGGGTAAGTTTACTCCTAAGTGTGGGAGCCCGACAGTGACCACAAGAAAGCGTGGTTAGGGATGCGGGGATGTGCCTGCACACGGGGCTCCCTGCCTGGGCAAAGCATGCCTGCAAACAGGATGCTCTGCCAGGAGGCCTGCACACAATATCCAAGTTTAATGGTCTGCTCGCAAACGAGGGAACATGCCCTCCTTAGAAATAAGGACGAGGCTGGAATTGTGAGCAGGCCTCTTAGTAAACATGTTGTGGTTGCTTCCTCCCTTTGCTCCCCCCGTCCTTGAAATGTGTTTGGCTACTTGCCCTTAATTGGTAAAGGAATGCATCTTGTAGATTTCAGTTTGTATCCAGTTACCGGGGTATAAAATAAACCGCAAGAGGGGCTTGCGTAGAATTGTTCCTCCGGCCGGAGTTGTGTCTCTGTCTGTCTTTTGTGTGTGTCTTGTCCTTTGTGTCATTTCGTCTGCAACACTAAGTATCTTATTATTTGGGATACAAATATAAATAAGATTGTTTTCCTAATTTTTGTTTCTGTGGCTCCATTATTGGTGTATAGAAATAGAACCAATTTCTATACATTGATTTTTGTGTCCTGCCACTTAACTGAATTCGTTTATCAATTTTAGTAGGTTTTGGTGGAGTCTTTAGGGTTTTTCATATATAGTATCATCTGCAAATAGAGTTTTAACTCTTCCTTACCAATGTATATGCCTTTTATTTCTTTATGTTGTCTGATTGCTGTGGTTTGCCACTCCCCTCCCCCCCCCAGTACTATGATGAATAAAAGTGGTGAGAGTGGACATTCTTGTCTTGTTCCTGTATTCTATTTTCTATTCAAAGCTATTGTTTTATTGTTTAATTTTTTAAAGGGCTGTTCCTGGCCTACAGTATTGATTTCCCAACCCTTAACAGTTCATCATCTGCAATTTAAAAAACATGGCTTTAAGAGACCTGCAGTTAAATTATCTCCTAGATTCAAAAGTTTTCTCTATAACAGTTAAATCATAAGAAAATAATATGCTGTTTTAGCTCCATATAGACATGCTTCAATAAATTATAAACTAGTATTTTTCCTTTGCCCTTCATCAAAGGCTGAGATAAGGTCAAATGCTTACACAGGGTCATTTGAAGGGGAGTATTTCATATGTGTTCTTCTTGGAGTTCAGGACATAGTTTGATACTGACTGGTATACAGTAATTATTATTGAATAACACTTTTTATTTCCCATTTTTCCATGACTCTTAGGAAATGTAAAACTTTAGTACATGTGTTTTGTAGCTTTTCTTAACCTGGATTTTCTAGTTTGGTTATGTCTTCTTCCATCTCCCCAAGCTCACTGTCTTTGTCTTCACCAATTGTCGAAATTACAGTAGTTACTAACCACTCTGCCACCTGCCTCTCGTTTTCATCCTTGTTTCACACTGCCATAGAGTAATTTTCCAAAGATGATGATATAAAATACAAAAATGATCATTTGCATGCTTCAAATCTTTCCACCATCCCCTTTGGGTCACCTCTCAGAGATTTGGCCAGCACACAAATTTTTTTCTGGAAACTAGGTTAAGTAAATATGCCTATGTAATATTAAAATTTGTAATGCTCCAAAAAACTTTCATAGAGAAAGAGAAAAATATCTAAAGAGCTAATAAAGAGTAAACAGCTCTAGACTATTACCTGTGTGATTATTTAGTATTTTTTAGTCTCCACAAATAGGAGCATAAAAGATGGATACCAATATATCTAGGAAGTCTCTGATTTATTACATAAAAGAGAAACATCTAGATATAGATATTATACCGGTGGCTCAAGGGCCAAATTTGGCCGTCCACCAGGCTTACCTTCTCATAAACAGCATTTTAAAATTTCTATCTCAAATAACTTTACAGGGACATGTGCTGGCTGGCTCACTACTCCCAGCTGTTCTAAACATAACCCATCACATTCATTTCAGCACCTGAAAGACCCCTCATGGCTTTAGAACTTATAAGCCTTATTAAAAGTTAAAGTGTCCAGGAGAAGTGGTCAAATGGGGTCCTTCTCCTCATAATCTATTTTGTCTTCCAAATGCTAGTTTTGTTTCAGCTTTTTGTATCACTTCCAGGTTTGATTCTAAAAGTGCTTGAAATCCAAGAGAAAAGAACTATCTTTTCTACCAGTCTAAATAAACAAATAGACAAATAATAAGTAAATAAATAAATAAAGAGTCCTTAGGTAAAATATTGAGAGTGACATCCCTGATTAGGTGGCATTTAATCTGAGACTTGATAGATAAGAAGGAGCAAGCTCTACAAAGAGCCATACAAAGAATATTCTAAGAGAAGTAACAAGTGCAAAGGGCCTGAGGCAGGAAGACATTTGAGGTGTTGGGCCAGTATGACTGAGGTTTATAAGAAAGAGCAAGAACTGTTCTGACATTGAAAGCTTTGGCAAGGTTTGGAATGTGAAGCACTCAAAGACTGTAGTAAGGAGTCTGAATTCTATTTAACTTGCAGTGGGAACTCTTTAGGCATTTTGAGTAGGAGAGGGATCTTGTATGATTCCAGTTTGAACTCCTGTGCAAAAAATGAATTCTAGGGGAGCTAATAAAGGAAGGTGAGAGAGATACCTGGAGGCCACTGCAGGATTACAAGGTGAGAGATGATGGTGGCTTAACCCAGGTCAATTTTGGAGGTGGAAAAAGTGGATGCACTTGACATAAGTTTTGGAGGATATGTAGATGGGAATTGCTGATTGACTGGGTGTGAAGGCACTACAAAAGGAGAACTCAAGGATGGCTCCTGGGTTTCAGTTATTATTAACTGGGTGGATGATAGTACCATTTACTGTGGGAAGAAAGAGGAAGAATGAGGTCATGTGGCATTGAATGGAAGAAGGAGGAGCCATGACTCATTCTGGGTGTGTGCAGTTTAAAATCTGAAATAAGATTCAGGGAAGTTCTAGGCTAGAAACATAGATTCGCACTGGCTAAAGTCCAAGCCTTCGAGAGCGTGGATAGAGAAGAAAAGGAGGAATCCAATCCAAGTTCAGTGATATTCCAATAATAGAATCTGGAATAAAGCAGGAAGAGCTAGCAAAAAAGCACTGAGAAGGAGCAGCTGGAAAGGAAGGATGAATACAAGGACAATGTGATGTCACCAAAGCCATCTAGGAAGGAGCTGTCAGTCTTGTTGAATGACACTGAAAAGACAAATAAGGTGAGATTAGAAAATCAGCCAGCAGTTTTCGCAAACCTCAGGTCCCTGGTGACCTGAACAGGAGCCTTTCAATAAGAAGCTTTGCATATCTGCTTTGAGTTCCTTGGGTAGCTTAAAGCATCCTCAAAATATGAATTTGGGGTATGGTTTCACTGTTTATCTTACCTTTAGGATCCCTTTCAATTTGAAGAAGTCAGCCTTTCCCTTGGTTCAGTCACTATTAATGTTTTTCATCCAGCTATTCTTTTCAAAAGACAGTTCACGACTTGGCTGTGATCATTCTGCTTGTCAGTGTGCTTCAGGGCCTGAGGTTATCTCAAGATGGTGTGTTGGAGTCAGTACAAGTTTCATTTATTTAAAACTTGGACTTGGTAAAAGAGTCTCTTGAGATATAACACCTCCCTCCCCTGCTAGGCTTGGGGAGAGGAAACAAATCATACATGGCAAATATCATTTACACCATTCTAACACATTCAGTGCGCTCTTACCAAATCCTAACGAAGGGAGAGAGAGTATGCACACTCAATAGAAGAAGTTCACAAAATGAGAAATGTACAGTCATTTAAGAACACATAATTTAGTAAGTTGTGGGAAAGCTACTGACCCTATGTTCATTTTCACTTGAAGAGATATCAATATTTAGGATTTTAAGATCTAAAAATAAGATGAATTTTATGCCTCTAAACAGGAAAAAAAATACTATTATTTTGTACCCTTCAGTATCTAAGCAACTAGTTTCTTCTTTGATAATGGATTGCATCTCATTACAATCAGAGTTGCAATGGTTAGACTTTTACTATTGTCATTTTAGAAATTCTGGATATAGCCAGAACATTGCAATTTAGCTCAATCAGAAATTAAATCCATTTTAAACCAAGAGAAGGATCTTGTATCTTGAGCTTCTAATTGCTGTACTATAGAATCATAGAAGTTTCAATGAAGAGTAATCCTAGATTTATCTAATGCAAGTTCCTACCTAAAAAACCGGGATCATACCAATTCTGTGTGAAAATTTTATTAATGGTGCATTCACTACACAGAGAGACAGTTCTATTTTGAAGCAGATCTAATAGAAAGTTATTACGATTTGGGGACACCTGGGTGGCTCAGTCGGTTAAGCCACTGACTCTTGATCTCAGCTCAGGTCACGATCTCAGGGTCATAAGATCAAGCCCCAAGTTGGGCTCCTTGCTGAGGGTGGAATTATTTAAAAAAAAAAAATGTTTTCCCTTCAAGGCAAATAATAGTAACAACTTCTCATTCTTGAATATGTACAATATGTGCCTGTGAAGATGATTTTATGTGTTTCATCTCATGTTATATTTACATTTATATTCTGAGGTGGTCGTGGCCAACTCCATGAGGGACTGGTCTCTTGCCATAGATGATAGCAAACCAAATACTTTCTTTCTTCACCTCTCTTGAAGCCAAAGAGTTGCTGTGGAATTTGGTTTTGGCTAAGGAGAAAGAGGAAAATCTGATAGGGGGATTCTGGGAAAAACTTTTCCTCCCTTTTAAAGGGAGGAGCATGTTTGGAGGGTTTTGCTTTCTCCCATTTCCCTACTCACTCTCACTGTTGTCAGATTTTGAACTTGAAATTGTGAGGGTAAGGTGTCTGGAAACATTGCTGCCATTTTTAAACCACAGAGGGAAGGTCAAGGAAATCACAGAGAACCTGGAACCATCACCCCATAGAGCCATTAAACTAACCCTAGAACCACGCACATCTTGATAAGTAAATAAGTAATGTCTTTATGGACTGAGCTTTTCAGTCACCCAAAGCCACCATCATCCTGATGGAGTAGGCAGTGCTATTATTCTCCTCTCATATAGGAGGAACAGACTTAGAAAAAGTAAAATAATATCCCAAGGTTGCACAGAGGACAAAGGGCAGAACTGTGACTCAAACTCCTATCCCTAGAACAAAAATAGAACATCCTCCAGTTTCCTGAATTGGGTTTCACATGTCAAGTTTTTCAGATTCTTTGTTCTGCTGAACAGCCACACATTGTCATAACATGTTTTCTCTTTGTTTCTCCTATGAGACCCTCACAGCCAAGTGCTGTCACTCCAAACTCGGACTAAAGTAGAGGGTGAAAGAACATTAACTGTCTCATTCTTTACACATATGTGAACACAGGCTAGAATTCCAGGAACTTTTTACCAGTCTTGTAACCTCATGTTGACTCATGGTAAGATTTACTATTTCCCTAATTTCCCTCTAAACTTTAAGATCTAGATAATGGAAATGACTTTAGAACATTGAAGAGTTGTTGGAGAAGCATCTCCTTTTGACATTTGTCTTCATACATACATATGGGATGATGCATAATTTTTTTATCCCCAGCTTCACTGAGATATAATTGACATTTGATGTAAAAGTTTGAGGTGATGATTTGATACATGTATGTATTGCACAATGATTGCTACAGTAAGATTAGTTAACACCACCATCACGTCACATAATGACCATTTCTTTATTGTGGTGGCAATAATACATTTTTACATATGTTATATATATAATATTTACATACATTTTATATATAATGTATATTTATATATAATGTATATATATATAATTTATATATATAATATA
>NW_027529451.1:4917962-4946793 GCF_008692635.1 Crocuta crocuta
GTTGCATATGCATGGGATATTATTTATATTTAATATATGTAATGGATATGTATATCACATTTCCATTATCCATTCATCTTCCCATGCAAATTAAAATCTCTAATATACTTGAAGACATCCAGATATAAGGATTCCTAAATCTCACTTTACTATTCAAGTGTTTCAAATCATTACGATTATCATTAACTGTATCGATAAACTGTAAGTTGCACAAACGCAGAGACTTTGTTCCTATGCTGTATCTGCAGCATCTTAGCATAGTGCCTGGCACATATTAGGCACTCAGTAAATATTGGTTGAATGTGAATGAGTATTAAGAAATTCTTCCTTCTATTTAGTTTAAGTTCTTAGTTTTATTTCCCCATATTCATTGCATAGTGGGGACCCCAAAAGTAATGGCCTAAGGTACAGATGCCTTACACATCCCTGGTTGGGGGACACATCTGTCTATACATTTAATTAGCTCTCCCTTCAATCAATTATCTGAATAAGGTTTAATACTTTTCTGTACACAGCAGATGAACTATTTACCATGACACTCAGTCTAACCAGTTATTTTGGACTTTCTAACTGCTGATCTGCCCAAAGCACATGGTTGGTCAATGACTATATCACATGAGGATAGAATTGAGAGTGATGTTGGAGTCAGGGACCAGGCTGAATGAATAAATGAACAAACAAATGAAATCAAAATCTATTACAGTTACAATTTCTCCTTGATCACTGTCTTCTCTCCTTTCACAGGAGAGGATAGGAGGACTGTTTCTAACCCAACTTCTTGATGTTTTCCCAATACTGAATACTCTTTTACATGTTCTCCTATTGATTCCCACTGTTTTCAAAGGTATTAAAATTAATGTCTAAGGTCTAGATTTTCTTTGTTTCCCTTATCAACACATATTACTACTCTTCCTTATCTAATTTTAAAGAATTTCAGTATGTCTCCATGAGTACCTAACTGGCCTTAGACTAACCAACGATCAATTCTTTATATCAGATTTCAGAATTGCCCGCAAAATGTGAATCCACTTACTCATTATTGTTAGCATGTCTACAATTCATGGAGTTACCAAAAGAACTTGTCAAAGCTAAAACCAGGAAGAGATCCAGGAAATAATGAATTTATAAAGGGTGTTAGTAGTATTTGAATTATGTTCTCTTAACTGGTAAAGATGATGTCAAATAAGGAGAGGTATGAGTGCCTCTGAGAACACAGAAATATTTTATTGCTCTGAATTCAATGTAATAGAAAGTTGTAGCATTTGGGAATTATCTTCATGAATGATATTTACAACCTGGTTTGCCTCCCCAGTGAAAAGAATGATGTGTTCTATTAACTTAGTAGGATAACCCAGAGTTTGAAGCCACTATCTGAAGTCTTAAGCTATTAAAACACAGGTTAATTATGGAAATAGAATGATACCCCATCCTTCTTAGACTATTACTGACATTGTTCATCTTTAATACACTTTGGGAATTAAACATCTAAAAAAAGACAACTATTACATGCTTTGAAGTTGGTGTTAAACTTCCAGTGTGATGTGGGTAAAGAGGTTTGTCACCAAATCCACCACTCCACTTCCCTGGCAGGCAATACATCTAATGAACTATCTGCCAAACATTCTTTACTAGAACAATTTCTAACATTCTGACCTAGGCTGCCAGGGTTCTAATAGAAGATTCTATGTTATTCCCAAAGATAAAAACTAAAATCAGGCATTGCTACAACAGTGAAAGCAATTGCCAGTGAAAGCAATTGAGGTAGGAAAACGGCCATATTCTATTAAACTTGAGCATGAGGCATTAGAGACAAGTAAAAGGTGAGGAATGTATTGGTAATAGTACAGTTGAACAACATGGGGTCTGACCAGCATGGATTCACTTATATGTAGATTCTTTTCAACAAATATACAGTATTTTAAGTGTTTTTTTTTTAATTTTCCTCATGATTTTCTTAATATTTTCTTCGGTCTAACTTACGTAATTTTTATGTATATAATACATAAAACATATAAAATATGTGTTAATCAACTGTTTATATTATTAATAAGGCTTCAAGTCAACAGTAAGCTTTTAGTGGTTAAGTTGTTGAGTAGTCAAAAGTTATATACCTGTTTTTGACTGTGTGGGGGGTCAGTACCCACAATCCCCATATTATTCAGGAGTCAACTATACTGTGAATTTATTCCCAGTATCCTCAATAGTGCCAAGTTCCAGGGACAACATGTCCCTTTTTCAAATACAATTCTTAAATATTCTTTTAAAAAAAAACATTTTTGAATGTTTATTTATTTTTGAGAGAGAGACAGAGACAGAGCATGAGCGGGGAAGGGCAAGAGAGATAGAGGGAGACACAGAATTTGAAGCAGGCTCCAGGCTCTGAGCTGTCAGCACAGAGCCCGATGCGGGGCTTGAACTCACGACTGTGAGATCATGATCTGAATCGAAGTCGGACACTTAACCAACTGAGCCACCCAGGCACCCCAATTCTTAAATATTCTTGATGAGAGTGGAAATTGATGTGCCGCCTTTGGAGGACAATTCAGCCAAATTCTCCTCAACAAAAAATGTATATTTCCTTTGAGCAATTTCATTTTTAGTGGTCTGTGTAACATATATAATCCACATGTTTCTACAATTGCGTATGCCTAATTTATAGAAACTAAAGGTTGAAAACACAATAAATGTCTGTCAAAAAAGGGTGAGTTAAATAAATTATGGTACATTTCACACAGCAGAATGCTACATGTTTTTAAAAAGTCTTAGTTGAAATAAAACACTCTTTAAAATGTATTTTTTATTAAAAATTTTTAAATTTTTGTTTATTTTTGGTTGAGAGAGACAGTGAAGGCAGGGGAGAGGCAGAGAGAGAGGGAGACAGAGAATCCAAAGTGGGCTCCAGGCTCTGAGATGTCAGCACAGAGCCCAATGCAGGGCTGGAACTCACAAACTGCGAGATCATGACCTGAGCCAAAGTCAGATGCTCAACCAACGGAGTCACCCAGGCACCCCCACTCTTTAAAATGTATTAAGTGAATTAAGTAAAATACATAACTCCCCTCTCCCCCGTGTATATATAGTGCATTTCCCTGCTAGGAGACATACAAACAAGTAACTGTGGCTGCTTCTAGAAAGAGCAACTAAGGGACCAAGGAACAAAGGAGGAAGGAAGACCTGTATTTCACGACACAAGAGTTTAGAATAGTAACACATCTATATATTGCTAATATTTAGAATTAACTTTTAAAATGTGTATATTGCCATATTCACCATATCTATGGTTTTATCAATGAAAATCATGTATTTCATATTATAGTTGTTTCCACTGTCTGTGAATTATGAAGCTGAGCATCATCACAGGATCTTGTTATTTATTCATGAATAGATAAGCATATATATAACTATCATAAATTAGATTGGTTATATTTTAATGTAAATATTTCCTTTGTAATGCTATGCCTTTCATTATATTCGTTTAGAAGCATTATTCTGAGAGGTTGATGTGGATAGACTTCCAAAAGGGTCAGAGGAACCAAAAAGATTAAGAAACCCTGAAGAGATGTAGCATTTGCTGAAAGAGGGGTAACTAAGGTCTCACCTCTCCTCCCCAGAAAACCCTGGGGAAGCTAAATAGCTAGAGGAAAGCTTGGAACTGAGAGAACAAAGGATAGGAAGTAGGGTAGAGGGCGGCCAGCCATGCAGCCATGGGCAAGCCCTCTTGCCTTCTGCTCTCGCTTCTCCCCCATACCGCCCAAGAAGAGTCACTGCAAGCCTGATGGGCATTTGGAGATCAACATCCAAGTGACTGGTTTGGGCATATCAAGGCATGAAACATTGCTGGATTATGGACAGACTCAGAGCTAGGGCATCCACTTACCACCCATCTTCTCCTCTAAACCACCAGAATCAGTGAATTGTAATCCTGGTACATCCATGGCCAACTGCCATTCTGTGATGCCTGGAGTGCTGTGCCCTGGGACCCATGGCTCCCCTCTGCCTAATCTCACCAGTAGGGGCACCAACCATGGCCTGGCCTACCCCCCCCCACCCCCCACCACCACATGATGCTAGTAGATGTTGCCAAAACCCTCAGGGGAACAAACCCTCACAGGCCAAATATCTAGACTCTTGAGGAACACAGTCACTATAGAAAATAGATATACTGGGCATGTGAAGCAAATCCATGGAATCAATGGATCCATAATTTAAAGTAAGCATAATATCCATAAACAGATAAAGGAGGGTTTTGTTAATTTTATATAGGATACTATAAAGTTGAAATCCGACTAGGTAGCAGAAGGCATGCCCACTATCAAGGGAAACAAGTTGGTCAGTAATCTGCTGTAAATCCATGATGAAACTAAAATATTAATAAAGTTACTACTAGTTCTCAGAAGGGACTGGCGTAATAAAAACCAGCCAAACAAACAAAGAGTAACAACAAACAACAGGTAAAGTTAGAATCAATCATGAAGGGCCTCAAGAAAAATAAGGTTTGGTAAAGGGGGAAATGAAGACATTCAAGGCAGACAAAAATATAGATGAAAACACAAAGGCAGGGCTGAAAACAAACCAACCAACCAACCCCAACTTGGAAAAAGCAAGTAGTTTCATCTGGCTTGAGCTAATGAAGTATTAAGAAGAGTAAGGAAAAAAGAGAAAATCGATGTAGGCTATTGAATAAAATATTAAGAAATTCACATTTCATATACCAGGCAAAAGGAAGCCTCCAGAGAGTCTTACACAGGTAATTGAAAGATTTCTATTTTACTTCTTTGATTTGGAGGAGGAAAAATACACTTAAAATGACACTCTCAGACTTTCTTTTTAAATCTCATTAATAACTTGACATCTTCTGTAATATTCAAGTCTTGAGACATTACCAATTCTCCAATGGAAGTCCTGGTAGGAAATACAGGTGTTTCAAGGTTTCTGTGATAACATATTTGGATTTTTTATCCTTAATAACAAAAAAATAAATCTCACTTTCCAGAAAAATCATCCTTAAAAAGAGTACTCTTAGAATTTTTACATATTCATTGACATACTGAAATGTCACGGTCAAGATGTTAGGCTTGACTTGCCTTAATGCATTATTGAAACTAAACATGAAAAAAGTATTCTTTGTCAGCCATTTAGGCTATTTTCTCTGCTTGCTGAATAATTTCAGGAGTCTTTATTGTGAATTCTGAGGGTAAGATTAAAAACATGGTTATGGTTGCCTTTTTTTTATGGTTGCTTTTTAAAAGACACAGTTGTATTATATCAATGAAAATTACATATTTTATGATATCTTCTACTCACCACATGATAAAAAGGCCCAAATACTCATTACTTTCCTTCATTCATTTCGTATCATAACCTATAGCCATACATTTTATATTCTGATATTTCCCAGATTTGAGTCCTAAAGTTTCAGTTTTTTATCAGTTTGCTTGTTTACTTTCTAAACTGGGAATTTGACAAGAATTGTATGTTAAACACCTCAAGATCATTTTCTTGAAATGGGTCTGTTTCATATAGTCCAGACAAATAATTTAGGTATCAAGGAATGCTAAAAGGCTTCCAACCAAAATACAGCAGTCTCTTGATGCCCCTCTCCCCTGGTCCTCATTCCTGTGCCCAGACTAAATAATTTCCAGCTTATAGTTGTTGTTTCCTATGTAATCTATGTAATTTTTATCAATATTTTAAAATAATGTACACAGCCTTTTTCTCTCGACTCTGTGTAGAAACCATTGTCTCCACTGACAAGATCAATGTCCTCCTAATTTCTGTTCCTTGTAATGTGACCTATCTCCAAGATCTTTATCTGTCCCTAATGTTTTGACATTTCACAATCATGTAGGTTCTTTTCATGCATTGTGCTGCACTCATCTCCTCCAGTTTCTTGCATTTCTTTTCCACCATTTTCTCTATTCCACCTCCCCAATGCCCCGGAATTCCTATTGATCACGTATTGTCCCTCTATTTTTTTCCCCTCCTGATGTCATCCCTTGTTCTTTTTGCTCAATTATGGGGGAGATTTCCTCATCTTTATCTGCCCAGTGCTTCCACTGAGTTTATTGTATTTATGCTCATATTTCAAATTTCCCTTTCTATTTCCTGTAGTGGTATGCTATTCTTGTTTTATTTGTGCAATATTTCTCTTATCTCTCTACTGTTTTCTTTGAGATTTTGCTTTTTGTATTTTCTTTTCCTCCCCCCCCCCCACTTTATGTTTCTCCCTTGTTGCTTATTTCATCCTCTTTCTTTTATGTTGAAGATTATCTTCAAATCCCCAGTTATCACTGGCTGTTCTTCTGTGTTTAAGAATGAGTCACTAAGAAGTCACCTTGCATCTGTCTGCGCAAGGATGAGGTAGTGTGCTGGTGCCTGTAAGGCAGGACAATGGAGAGATCTACTGGCTTTTTATCTGTAGATCCTCTGTGTTCATGTCAGGGTGTCTTTCCTCTGGACTTGTTTCTTTTCTCCAAGGAAGGAGGTTTTAGTCTCCTGTTTTAGAGATGCGGTGATGGCAGAGGAGGATAAATAGCCTGCCGTTCACTGTTCAGGATGTTCCTGAATCTCTAGTTTGGTTAATCTAGAAAATAAACATCCAGCTTCCTATTTCAATAGAATAAAGGAAGGACTCTGACCCTAGAGGAAAGAAGTGAAAAGTAGAGGTTCCCTATTTTTAGACACTACCTTGATTTCTCAGCCTCTCCCGGGTTCTGCAAAGCTCATCTGCTTGCTTATGGTTATCACTGCTCATATGTAAACACATACAGTCACTTGACCTTCCTCCCACCTCCTATGTCATCTATGATTTTTCCATATTTTTCTAGCTTCATATTTCATTTTAATTAAACATCTCCTAGTTTCATTAGTAATGGAGTTTGGTTTTTGTGTCATGTGCTTGTTATTGTCTGAGGATGACCTTTGAAGCCACGAGGTGAAAATACATCTTTGTTAGACAGCCTTGAAAAAAAATCTCCTGGGAAGTGATCATTTTTGTGATTGTGAGGACACATACATTTTAGATCAGCACTGTCCAATAAACATGTTGAGATATTTTATTCTGGCATCGTTGATATGGTGACTGTTAGCCACATGTGGATTTTGAATACTGAAATGTGGCTAAGGAACTAAATTTTTAATTTTATTTAGTTTCAATTAATTTAAACCTTTAATACCAAACTGTGGCTAGTGGCTACTATATTGGACAGGGCATTTGTAGATAATAAGTAAGTTGAGAAGCCAAACCAAGGCTCCGAACCAGATAGATGGCCATTTCCAATCCACTACAGATTTAGTCTTTTCTCACCCATAAATAATTCATACAATTCCCAAAGTACTATACGCTATACTTTTACAGTATTGTGGAAATTATTTTGTGCTGGAAGTTCTATGTGTCATCTATCATATCTACAGAAAATGTCAAGAGTGCTCCAGGGGAATATTCAATTATTTTTAAGAGATTTCAGGAGAAAAATTACCAGAATTGACTGACCACAAATGCCTCCCACCCCACTGTAGTATGAATGAAGTCTCCTACTGCATGAATGTATTGGCTATGTGTTGATTTTAAAATAATATTGGCTAAAAAGGACATAGCAGTTTGAGAATAGATAATATTAAGTCCTTTTACAGCAATTACTCAAGAACCCTTTGTCCTCAGAGGTTCCTCTACATTCAATATCATAAGAACATATAATTTATATACAGAAGGAATATTGTTTGTCCTACATGTGCTAGCCAAGGGGCATATATCTAGAGCATCCTAGTTACTGGCATACAAAATTTGAAAAAGGAAAAACAACACAGCTCTGTTTTAAGCCCAAATGAACAGACTATTTCTGAGGGATCTAATTCGCAAGTCAGTGAGTAGTGAGTTTCAGAGAATCATAAGCCATTAGAGTCCATGTCCAGTCTGCTGGGTAACCCATGATAGTTCCTGTCTCTGGAACTGAACTCCAAGGAAACATGAGTAAAAGTTGAAAACCAGATTATATTATTTCTATCAGATTTCTCTATGAGATAACAAAGGGTGACCAGTGGTGAGAGAGCCAACCCAGAGGCCTGCTTCCCCTGGGAAACCCAGACTTGCAGTTTGGCGATGAGTAAACTGGAAGAATGTTAATCTGGGACTTCTGTCAAATTAATAGTTCCACCCTTGGAGGAGCATGAAAAATTACTTTTTTATTTATAGGAAAACCTGATCCTCTGACAAGATTATATCCATGGAATACATTGTTCCTCAGTAAAAATTTCTAGTCACTATTGAGTTAGTTACGATGACTGTTTTGATATAAAGGTAAACAAAATACCCCAAATTCTTTTTCCGCTATCAGTGTCAGTAGTGTTTTCATATGAGCTGATGTAATGTTTGTATTAAAGATGAGAGGCTGGATTTTTGTGAGTTTCTACAATTGGGAATATTACTGAATACCTGAAAATTTTAACTACTATTCAATTATGAAGAATAATAATTGGTTGGTCTAAGTCAAGGTGTATGTCTAAATCCCAGCAAAATATGGCTTAAGCCTGGTCCCTGTGCAGTGTATGTGATATGTAAATCAAACACACTTGTGAAAACCAAGTGTTCTCCGTGTACTGAAGGATACTAATGACTTTAATAAGAGTGAAACATTGTGCTTAAAGCAAACTGATTAACCTTGACAACAGAAGTGTAAACAAGAGTCTAATGAATATTAATTTTTTTTCTTTCCTGCATTAGCTGTAGCTGTTGACTGATTAGCTCTGACACCTACATGGTCAAATTAACAAGCACATTTGTAAGACATTTTCCATTGTTTACAATATCAACAATATTTCTGAACTCTGGTAGGTTGTTAATAGCAAGTTGTCATCATTTTTTAGAAATCTACTAGATTACCTTTAAAACAATCATATATGTTAGCTCCCATACTGTAGAGGATACATATTTTAGAGTGGATGAATATAGGTCCAATAATTTATAATGGGATTTCAGAAGCTAAACCAAAATGTAGCAGTGATTCCATTATTAGACTTACACATGAGCAGGATTACTTATCAGCAGCATTGATACAAGGTCAGGCTTGATGTATCCAGAGCTACCATATTGAACTAAGTGCCACTTCCCATTGTGCCCTTGCCATCTGTATGTAATGACATCAAAGGAGACAAGGCAGGAGCAGATGGCACCAATGGCATACAAGAGCAAAAGTCACACCCACAGCATGCTGCTGAGTAATGAAAGTGAGGTGACGCACAGGCAGAGAGCAGAAGGAAATTAAGAAAGGGTCATGGTGGTGCAATGGACTGCTTAGCTCCCACCATCCTTAGAAGAGCAGCATGCCCCACCCACTCCTGCCTCCTTCTTATGGGAAATGCTCTTCCACTGCTCCCAGCATGTGCTTCTGGCAGGGTCTGGCTTGTTTTTACAGGTTCCCAATCTCCCTCACTGTAGTTGATTATCTCAGGAGGTCAGCACCCGACCCAATCTAGACCATTCTGCCCAGAATTTGAACGAAGTCAAAAGAGATATTCCTTCTCCAATGGTGGTGAGAAAGAAGATGAAAATCTGAGAGCTGCCAATGGTGATGTCTCCAGCTAAGAGGAGGAAAAACAGTCTATAGTTAGAAAGAATGAAAAAAGCAACACAAAGTGAGAAGCGAAGACAGGAGATAGTTGTGGTCGGGTGTCAGAGGATAAGAATCTCTGAAATGAAAGAGAGAGATGGAACTCAGACGTAACTACTCCTATCTCTCCCTACTTATGCAGTAAAGGTGTACACTGTTAAAGACCATGATAGAAACATGTACAAACTGTAGTACCTGACCTTGGCAGCTACAGTCAAGACTGGCCAGAGCAGGACTTAGATCATTTGTTCCCCCTTCCTACACCTGTAAAGGAAGCTGAGCTGTTTTATCCTTGTATCAAGCTAGGCATTTTTTCCACTATAAGGGAAACCATTTAGCTTACTTCTGACAATTTCTGCCCCCTCTCCAAATTTCATTCCATTCAGAAAGCTTTAATCAGGATGCCTGAAGTATTTCCTTAACCCTTTTTAAATCTAGCATAAGCCAGAACACTATCATAAATTTATCCTTAGAGATCACAATATTGGAATGTTTGGGTTCTTTGTCCTGTGTATAACTGGGTTTTCCCTGTAGAGGTAATTGGAATGGGGGAGAGAGACAGTAGGTTAAGGGGACATTCAGCAAGTCTGTGCTGATGAAGTTGCTTTATAGTAATGATGATACTGTAATAATAACAACGTGTTGGATTCTGTTCTAAATACTTCACACATATTCATTTAATTCTGGCAGCAACCTAGGAAGTAACCACTAAAATTAAACTATTTTATAGATGAGAAAACTGAAGCATGGGCAAATTAACTTACTCAAGGTCACCTGACTAACAATTAGCAGAATCCAGATGCTAACCAAGTAATCCAGGGTTTGTCTTTTTAATCACTATACTCTCCTATGTCTAATAAGAAGGATGCATTACTCGTGTATTGCATTATTAAAACTGCACCTATAAAAATTGGAAATATTTTTATAAGTTTGGGAAAGTATACACCAAAATATTAACAGTGGAAATCAACTTTTAAATATTGGGGATAATTTTATTTGATTCATTTATTGTTTTATTACTGTTATTATTTATTTTTCCAAATGGAAAAAATACTTTACTCTTACAATAAAAAACCACTAGTTTTCAAGGTCACATATTTCAAACTGTCTTGTGGGACTTCCTACACTATCACAGGAAAGATTCTATAAAGCATGCAGCAGCTCCCTTTCCAATTGGTGTTAGTGTGGCTCTGTTTCATGGTAATTGGCTGCAAGAGTTAGATTTTACAGATCTGTTGTGCATGAGTTTTCCCCCACTCTGGCACAACATGCTCTTTGAAAAGGCATATGTTATACCAATTAAATATGAGCCCATATATAATAATTTCAGCTTGCAACTAATATCTATAGTTGGTATAGGATACCAACAGTGTGGGCCATGAGAATTTTCTCTTAGCATGATGAATACAGGATCCATAAATGTTATCTGAGAAGAGTCACGCTTAAGGAAGAGTAATATGATTGGGATAGCTGGGTGGCTCAGTTGGTTGAGCGTCCAACATCAGTTCAGGTCATGTTTGTAGGTTTGAGCCCCATGTCGGGCTCTTTGCTCAGAGCCTGGACCCTGATTTGGAATCTGTTGTCTCCCTCTCTCTCTGCCCCTCCCCTGCTCGTGCTCCATCTC
The DNA here is from genome assembly GCF_008692635.1 of Crocuta crocuta. NCBI lineage: Eukaryota > Metazoa > Chordata > Mammalia > Carnivora > Hyaenidae > Crocuta > Crocuta crocuta. The sequence goes on from NW_027529451.1 coordinate 4,929,192, forward strand.
TCAAAAAATAAAATAAAATAAAACATCAAAAATTGTTTAAATATTTGAAATGGTAGAACGATACCATGAAAAGAACATGAAATTGGGACAGCAGACTGAGAATTGGGGAAATGTACCATATCCCATTAGTAAGGATTTTAATACCAATTGTAGCTTAAATGGTGTGTCCTTGTGCAACCCATTTAAGCTTTTTGGTCTTTATTTTTTTTTTAAATAGATGCCACATTTAAAATGATAATATTCTGTGATTACATGCTAATATATTTGGTCATGTCTGCAGAACTCACTTTCATACTCTTGATTAAAAGTGAAATTCCCTAATCATTCAAAAACTGAACTTTCCCGTCTTTTGGACAGATGTATAACACTCCCTTGGGGAAATAGGCTGCGATAGCTATTTGGATGTTTTTCTCTATCTAAATAAAAGTCAAATATACACACCCAAAAACGTGGGGCTGGCTGGTGGGAGTAACCCAGGAGACATGAGAGTTGCTATCTTGGTATCAACAGCACAGTGGATGTCAGCTTTCAGCTCACATAGGGGAAGCAGCATTTAATATTGATAGCTTCAAGTCAATGCTTTCTGACATGGATCCTAGCAGAAAAGAAACCAGACAAGTATGGACATTTATTTCTGCCTGGAGATAGTTCATTTGGGAATGAGATGGCCTATCTCTAAAAAAAGTTATTTTTCCCTCTAAACAGACCCCAAGTAAAGGGAATTTTACTTAGAACCTAGGGGAAGTACAAACAGACAAAGGGAACTTTTGGGGGTGCTGGAAATGTTCTATTTCTTTTTTTTTTAATTTTTTAATGTTTATTTATTTTTGAGAGAGTGCAAGTGGGGGAAAGGCAGAAAGAAAGGGAGACACAGAATTTGAAACGGGCTCTAGGCTCTGAGCTGTCAGCACGGAGCCCAGCATAGGACTCAATCCCATGAACTGTGAGATCATGACCTGAGCTGAAATTGGACGCTTAACCAACTGAGCCACCCAGGTGCCCCAGAAACGTCCTATTTCTTGATTGCAGTGGTGATTACATGGCTGTATACATTTGTGAAGACATCAAATCATACAAATTAAATTGAACATGTTTTATCATATGCAAATCATACCTCATGGAGTTGAATTAAAGGAAATTCATGCAGATATATTGTCCACACACTCAAAAAGATTCCTTCTCACTTCTTTGAGTTCAAGATAAAAAATTCCAAAAAACTTAATTTAAAATATGCTTGCCTTATCTCTACGATGATAAATCATTATTGTAGAGAAATACAAACTGATGAGAACTAAAACTAGTCTTCAAGGGTGCCCACCATTCACTGCAATCAATGCAGTTTATTATTGCACACAAAAGGATACAAGGTAAATGTTTGACCTTGGAGGATGGCAGCCTGGTGTCTGGACTCTGAAGCCAGGATGTTGGGTTCAAATCCTAATTCTGCAGCTTACTAGATGGAAATTTCTAGCAATTTTCTAAATCTCTCCTGCCTTAGTTTTTCTATTTCTAAATTGAGGTCAATAATAGTACTTATCACATGGGGTTGTTATGAGGATTAAATAAGCTAATATTTGGGAAGTGTTTGAGACAGTGCCTGGCACATAGTAAATGCTGAATATATGATCATGAGATGAACAAGGTGTTTGGCTTCATATATTAAAAAGGTCTAGCCAAACAAAATCCATTTTGATGAACTTTTTCTACTAGATCTATGTTAATATAGTAATTTTATACTAAAAAGATCTGAATGATAAATATAACAAATTACTTCTATAAGAGCAGTAACTTCAGATTTGTAGAACTTTCTTCTGCAGCTTCTAAATACTGTCCTCTTCAAAATAGTATGGATACATACTATTTATCTTTAAGAAAGAATGAATATGAAAGTATGTGCTATCTTTTTTAAGAAAAAAGGAATATAAAGGTATGTCTTGTTTAAGAAAGGAGTATAATAGAAGAAATTAAAAAGTTGCATTTTTAGTGGAAGAATAAGCCAAAAACAAACATAAATGGTTATCTACAGTGATGAGAAGGGAACAAGGTGAAGATGAAAGAAATGGAAGCTACACTTTTCTGAATCACTTAGTTACATAGTTTTATCTTTGGGCCCTTGTAGATGTTTTATGTCATAGAAAACCAAAGTAACCCAAATGTGATAGTTAATTTTATGTGTCAACTCAAGTAGGCTAAGGGATGCCCAGAGAGTGGTGAAATGGTAAAACGTTATTTCTGGTTGTGTCTGTGAGGATATTTTCTGAAGAGATTAGCCTTTGAATTAGTAAAGAGTAAACCAGATGGCCCTCCCCAATGTAGGCGGGCAGCATCCAACCCACTGAGGGCTTGCATAGAGACGCAAACGTTGAGAAAGGTGACTTTGCTTACTCTCCCAGCATCTGCTAAGACATCCATCTCCTCTTGCCCTCGGACTGCAGCACTCCTGGTTCTCAGGTTCATACACTCAGATCAGGATTCTCAGGAGCAGCTTCTCGTTCCCAGGCTTGTGGATTCCGACTGAATTGTACCATTGGCTTTCCTAGTTCTCTAGCTTAGAGATGGCAGACTGGAGGGCTTCTCCGCCTCTATGACTGTGCAAGCCAGTTCCTATGATAAATCTCTCATAGGGGCGCCTGAGTGGCTCAGTCAGTTGGGCATCAGACTCTTGGTTTCAGCTCAGGTCATAAACTCATGGTTCATGGGATTGAGCCCTGCATTGGGTGAAGCATTCTTGGGATTCTCTCTCCCTCTCTGCCCCTCCCCAGCTTGCATGCTCTCAGTATGCTTGCTAGCTCTCTCTCAAAATAAATAAATAAACTTAAAAAAATTTCTGTTTACATACATGTCTCTCTCTGTCTTAATGGTTCTGCTTCTCGGGAACACCTTGACTAATATACCAAAATTTTAAAAATCCCTAAAAATTAAAAACAAAATGAAAGAAATGGACATAGGCTTAACCACCCAGATAAAAATCATTTTGATGACTTTAATTATATATATATGACTTTATTATATATATCAATTATGGGTTATATATTTAATTATACAGCTTGGTGTGATATATCCTAAAGATAAAAAAAAAACCTACAAGGAAATCAAGCTATGTTTTTTTGTTTATTTTTTAAAGCTTTGTTTAATAATCATATGGATAGTAATAATAGTGGTATGGTTATTTTGAAATTGTATAGTATAAGACCCAAACAAAGAATTATATTTCATAGAAACTAAGAATTGCAGCCCATGAGAAAGGAGATATACCTATAAAATCAAATAAATAAAATTATAAATTTATGTTAGAAATAGTAGTATGAACTCATGATTTATTTTTTGCTTGAAAAAAAAATTTCTTAGTTCTGTCTTTTGAAAAGGCCTAGAAACAACCAGTCCTGCATCAGTAAACACCCTTAATGTCCAGGTTATGGTTTCTAAATACCATTTCTCACTAAAAGGAAACAGGGCCTGAGATACCTGAGTGGCTCAGTTGGTAAGGGCCTAACTGTTGATTTGGGCTCAGGTCATTATCTCATGGTTCATGAGGTCAAGCCCCACACTGGGCTCTACACTTTAAGTGCTTAGGATTCTCTCTCTCTCTCTCTCTCTCGCTGCCTCATCCTACTCGTGCTGCCTCTCTCTCAAAATATAAATAAATAAACTTTCAAATTTAAGGAAATAGGGTTTGTTGGAAAAGTGGCTGTTTCCAGAAAGTGAAAAATGAGCCTCTTGTCATGCCAGACAGAAAGGAAGCTATCAAATATATTGAAGAAAAATCAAAAGGAAGGAGGAGCCAACTTGAAGTGTTCTCCTTTGGGCAAAGATAAAATGATTTGTGCATTCAAAAAATATTATTTTAGCCTATTGAAACACAATACATTTTATCAAAAAATGCGTTTTCAAAAATCCACAAATTTCCTAATAATAGGCAAGATATTTTAAATAATCAACCATTTCTCCTATTTCTCTTTGATAAACTTTTGCTCTAAAATAACAAATGGAGAACTTTGAAACAATTGGACCAGGTTGACTTCACATGAACCCATTCATCTCTCTTAACATCACCAAAAGTGAGACAACCAAACATTCAATGCCTCCTAATTTAGTACAATAGCACTCAAGACCACCCATAATATTCTTGCAAAAATGATAAAAATCAAGCCTGATCAAGGCTCTAGGTCTAATGATCAGTTTATTGAAAAGCCATGGTCTAGAATAACATGGTACTCATGACTAATCAATAAATCTAGGAAGTGGAAAATTCTACATGACAGATGACCTGGTTTCTTTAATAAATAAATAGCAAGGAAAAAATGGGAAAGAATCTATAAATAAATGAAACTTAAGAGATATATCAACCTACTCCATGTGTGGCTCTTGTTCCTCCTTCATTGGAACAACAAGGGAAAACCACTATCAAATAATGATTATAAGATAACTGGAGAAATTAAAAAATTACTAGATGTTTAATGATATTGAAGAGTTATTTTTATTTTAGGCATTATAAGAACAATAAGTCTGTGCTTTAAAAAAAAGTTTGTATCTATCTGTTTGTTTGTTTGGAGAGAGAGCACCTGTGCAATTAGGGGAGAGCAGAGGGAGAGGGACAGAAAGAATCTTATGCAGGCTCCACACCTAGCATGGAGCCTGATGTGGGGCTCAGTCTCACGACTGTAATATCATGACCTGAGCCAAAATCAAGAGTTGGATGATTAACTGACTGAGCCACCGAGGTGCCTGAAAAGTTCTCTTTCAGAGATACATTTTGAAGTATATATAGGTAAAACTAAAGGATGCTTGAAACTTGATTCAAAATAATCCTGGTTGTGGGTAAAGGGTAAAAAGTAGGTGGGGTTAAAAATGAAACAAGTTGGGCCGTGTGATGATGACTATAAAAACTGAATGATGTGTGCATGGAGTTTATTATACTGGTCTCTATTTTCCTCTGTGTCTGAAATTATAATAAAAAGTACCACCTGCTCCTGAGTCCTGATGTGATTTTCGGATTCTTTGTTCAGGATGTTTGTAATCACATTGCCGGCCGAGGCTTCTTACAATGGGCTCAAAGGGAGACATGGGAGGGGGGCGGTAGTTGGGAAGCCACAGGTACATTAAACCTAAAACTCTTCTACTTCCAAGGAATAACATATTATGGTATAATTACACGTGTCCTCACTTTTGTTTGACTTCAAACGAAGCTGCATTTCTTCAATTTGCTTCCACTGGATAACAGTGTGGGATGAATGTCAAACATAATTAAAACATAGCAGAGCTCGAGGAGAGACATTGTCAGCAATCACTGAATACGGTGCTGTTCTTCCTCTCGTAGAAAACTGTGCCACAGGCAGCTGAACAGATGCTGCATTTAAGTCAAAGGAGTTTTTAAAGGAGGGAAGCAGTTTCACAAGACAAGGTAACCCAGTTCGTCTCCCAACCCTTTATTACCTGCACTATTCATAGTCTCTTACCTGTTTTCCTTGCCTCCAGATCTTCCCTCTCTAGTTCTTATTTTCCTAAACCTTGCCTGGCGCACACCCTGTTCTTGGCCACTCAGGTCCCACACAGTCTGTTCAAGTCGATCTAATTCCTTATCCTGGCATTCAAAGCCTTCCACCATCTGGCTCTAAACTTTGTTTCCCGCCCTAGCTCCAGCTCCTTTCTTCCCTTCATTCAGAGCCCCAGGCAAATGCATTACTTACTGTTTCCTTGACACAACCCAACTCCTCCTAAAGAGTTGCCATTTGGTTATAGCTACTGCTTTCCATTTGCTTCCCCCACCTCTGCCTCCAGTTAATAGGAAAGGTGATTAAAAATACATTTAAAAACAAAAACCCAAAAATCTCCCAATCCTTTGATGGTCACTCCCTATTTCAACATCTGCCATTGGCCTTTAAAAACCATGTAGATACATATTCAACTTTTTTTCTTCAAATTCCAAAGTCATTTGTCAGTCCCCTTCCACTAACATTGGTTGCTTCCTGTCCTCTTACGCCTGCTAATTCCTTTTTTCTAGCCAAGCATCAGTCTCATCTGTATTTGCCAGATCCATACATTATTTACTTTTTGTGATAATTATTTGTCAAACGCATGTCTGCCCCTAGTGAAGCCATAAATTCTGTATGACAGGGACCACGTTGGTCTTTTTCACATTGTAGTTCCGGGGCCTGGAGCAAAGAGACAAAACAAAGATTTCTAGGGAATAAATATGTACAACAAATCTCTCCTACCTTCACTTTATGCAATTAATTACCCAGCATTAGTTATCCAATATTAATTTTGTATTCGCTCGTATTAGTGCATCCTCCATTCCTTATCAGGAATCATCTTTCCTTTTCTCATTAGAAAATATTTCTTTTTTTTTTTTTTTTCTAGGAGAGAGAGAGCGAGAGACCGCGTGAGCAGGGGAGGGTCAGAGAGAGAGGGAGACACAGACTCTGAAATAGGCTCCAGGCTCTGAGCTGGCAGTCAGCACAGAGCTCGACGTGGGGCTCGAACCCACGAACGGCGAGATCATACCTAAGCGAAAGTCGGACGTTTACCCGACTAAGCCACCCAGGCGCCCCTAGAAAATATTTCTTAAGTCCGAAGCTTCCTTACACAAATTGTATTTCAAACAGAGTATGCATGACATACTCTAACAATCCTAAAAGAACCCAAAAGAGTATGTATCAGCTTTTGTTTAGATATTCATATCAAGGCTCCAAGAAAGGAAAATTGTAAAACAGAAGTGTTGGGCGAAATGTGAAATCTTATCCTAGAAATGATATGTATATAAAGGAGGTATTGGCAAACTGTAGCCCACAGCCCACAAGTCTAACCTACAGACTATTTTTGTCAAGGTTTATTGGAATGCAGCTACACCCATTCACTTACAAATTGTTTATGGCTTCTGTGGCACCGCAAGGGGAGGATTTAGTAGCTGAGACACACTGCATTGCCCACGCAGCCTGAGATGTTCACTCTCTGTCCCTTTATGGAAACCAGTCTGATGAGCCCTGTTATGAAAGATTGTTTTTTAGATGGTAGAGCACCGAGGGATGGTGATGGGGCCTCACCGGGAAGACAGACTTCTCTAGGCAACAAAGCTTGAGCTACACAGTGAACACTTTGCAGTGTGTAGTGAACCTCCAGGTAAGGGGGGGGGGGTGGAGAAAACCACTGAAGGTGTCGTGTCACAAGGTGAAGATGCACGCCTGGAGGAAAGCGGTTGATTACTAGAACCCAACAACCACAACAGAGATGCTCTGTTTGCAGTTTGAGTGAACTTGCGAAGCAAGAATTCAGGGGAAATTATTCCAAACCCAGGTGTGCTGTTCCTGAATTAATTACCTGAGTTTGTCTTTGATGTTAAACTAGTGGTTTTGTGGTGATATGGTGCCGATGCCTGCAGCCACAATGGAAGTATGAGACCCGGAGATATTAGGAAGTGATGAGTAGGGAATGAAATGGCAGGTGCACATCGCTGGGTGCCCTTGGCAAATTACTCTAACAACTTACTCCATTACCCCACATGTGAGATGGGGGATGATAATGTATAAAAGCTTCAATAAGAAAATGTATGTGCAGATGTTTGGCATAACCAAAGAAACCCATCTCTGATCAGCATGAATGGAATACTGTGTAATCTATCATGAAGGATTTTGTCATAATCGTGGATCTTGGCAGAGTGCGCTCTCCATAAATAACGGTGGTTATTCTTACAGTGAAAGTACATTTAAATGGTCATATGGGGTTGCTTTTCCTCTACTAGCTGTAGGGGCAAAAGTATTGCATCTTTTCTTACATGTGGCAGGTGGTTACCCAGAGTTATCTCACAGAGATGACACAACCTTTTTTTTTTTAGTACTAATTTCCATAGTTCTCTGTGAAACTGCATGAGTGTCTCTGATGCAACTACTATTTGAAGGGCTCCTCCATGTCCTGGGATTACTATCAGATTCTCTCCTGAGCCCCAAAGTCACATAAGAAAATCCTGTCCCACAGAATTAGACAGCAGGTGGCATTGTCTGTTCCACCGTCTTTCCTATTCTTGAAGATAATTTCTGATTTGGCCTGTTTGACCAAGGTCTTCCCTAGAAGACCAAGGAATTGTGCTCATATGGCATTTTTCTTTGACTTTCTATAGGGAGCATGCTTTCATTTGCTCATTGAGGGCCTACTATGTGCCAGATAGTCTTCTAGGATGTGTATACACAATAGTGAACATTAGTACTTCTTAAGGTGATACTAGACACCATAATGAGTAAACCTCCAAATTCCATTGATTTAAAGCTATGGATTGTGTAAAGTCCAATATGTGGGAAGAAGGAGGTGCTTGGTCCACCTAGTGATTCAGGAACCAGGATGGTGGAGTGCCTGCTGTCTTTTATGCCTGGCTCCCACAAAAGTACTGAGTTAACAGATGAGGCATAAGAGAGCATGGACGATGGGCCAGGGCAGAAGGGGTATACCTCCATTCCATCCACATTCCATTGGCTAGTACTCAGTCACGTGACCCCACCTAGATGCAAGGATGCTGAGCAATGGTGTCTATGACTAGAAACCTCTTCATTGTGACAATTCTGTGCTATTAAAGCATACAGGTTAGCCAGAAGCCGACTGTCCTGCCATGCTTCCTTGTAACGGTGAAACACGATGAACAATTATGTATATAAATATTTGAATGTGATCCGAGTTCTGCCAAAGCTTTTTGTCCAAAGGGACATGTAAAATTCACATTTTCTGTTGTGCAAGAGCCCACTGGGAAATTTTATTAAGCTGCGTTGAACCCCCTGAACAGAATCCATAGGTTCTTCCACACCAAAACTAGAAAAGGACAGATAGGCACAAAAGAAAGGTTAATATGGCGCAGTTAGTTTTTTGTTTGTTTGTTTGACTTCTTAGTATAACTTTGTTTTAACAATTTTATTAGATCATTCAGTTGATTTCTCAAACTTTTCTATCTTGAATTTGCTACTATAATCTTGAAGGGTGGATGGATAGATGAATGAATGAATGAATGAATGAATGAATGAATGAATGAATAAACAAACAAATGTACAAACAAACAATCTCGGTTGGAGACTTGCTTGATGAACATCTGTCACGGTGTTTAATTATATGTTAACAGCAACCATTAAAAAATGCATCCATAACTTTGGCAGTCTTGAACCATTCATCATGCGATTGTGTGGGTCATGAAGTTTTTGCCAGGGGAAAAAAATACCCAGAAGTTTCCAACTATCACAGGGACTCTGGGTCCTAATTAAGCAATCAGATTCGACAAAGTGTGTATTAATGTAAGATCACATACCTCTGGGGCATTGAAAAGCTGAAGTCTGTTCTCTGAAAGTCCATTACAATTGGGAGTGGGTCACAGTGTCGCTTCAAATGTCCTCAATTGTATCTGAAAGTATCTCCAGAGTTAAGTGGAGAAAGTTTTAATCCCTCCACTGTGGGTCACTCAGTCTGAAAGGCATTTACCTCTAGGATTAGGCATAACTATATTGTGGAGTAGTTCTGTCTGTTTTTACCTAAAATTATAAGCGTGGCAATTATTTCTTGGATGTTCCCTCTAACATCATATTACATAGGTTGTTAGTTGTCAGCTACAATGATGAACAATGAAAAGACACCGTATTTAGAAAAGAGCCCTGTGCTTAATGAGGGCAATGTGTCTCCACAGGAGCCACAGTGTTCCTCAAGGGTCTTTGGCAGATTTATGGGGGCACATTCAGTTGTCCCAGTTACTGAAGGCATTACTGGCACTTGGTGGGCAATAGCCAGAAGGATGCCAGAACATTCCATGATGTGCAGAGAAGCCCCATGTCATGAAGAATTGTCCAGAAGTGAGCACAGCTTAGCATCATGCCAGATATTCATGAAGGTGATATACCTTCATTTCCTGAGCCCAGAGCCAAGATCTCTTTTATGTATTAACATATATTTTGCCCAATTTTTACATTCAGTGTCAGGTCTGGAAATGTAACTACCATGTAAATCCCATGGAAGTTTGTCCTTTGTTCTGTTCACAATTCGACAAAGAGACAGTAACCATTTTTTAAAAAAACATGTTCCTTGGGACGCCTGGGTGGCTTAGTCGGTTAAGCGTCCGACTTTCGCTTAGGTCATGATCTCGCGGTTCGTGTGTTCGAGCCCCGCGTCGGGCTCTGTGCTGACTGCCAGCTCAGAGCCTGGAGCCTGTTTCGGAATCTGTATCTCCCTCTCTCTCTGACCCTCCCCTGCTCACGCTGTCTCTCTCTCTCTCTCTCTCTCCTAGAAATAAATAAAAATATTTTTTTAAAAATCATGTTCCTAGTACAGTCCTGGTTATAATTGAAACCCCAGTTTTAGATAGTCAGCATTTTCTCTATCTTATTTGTGTGGATTCTAATTTTAGGTAAACAGGTGACTACTTTTTATGTTTTCTTGTATAGTTATGTCTGAACTTTCATAATTGCTTCATTATAAACTACTTTGTTTTTCTCTCTCTTTTATTTCTAGGTAGGGATTTCTTTAAATCTATGAATAGCAGGAGACTCACAAAAGCTTTGCAGCATTGGGTTTAAGAGGATTGAGAACCACTGTTTAGGGCAGATAAGGTTTTCCCAGATTGCAATGAGATCATAATTATAATGACGGCTACCATTTTCTGATGCTCACCATACACCAGACAGTGTATAATCACTTTGCAAGTATCTTGTCATTTGATTCTTGTGATAAACCTCTCAGGTGCTATTTTTGTCTCTATTTTGCAAGTGAGACAAGTGAGCATAGATAGGTTAAGTGATTTGGCCATTACAGTTAGTAAATAATAGAGCATCTGGGGGACCTGGGTGGCTCAGTCAGTTAAGTGTCAAACTTTGGCTCAGATCATGATCTCACAGTTTGTGAGTTTTAGCCCCACATTGGGCTCTCTGCTGTTGGTACGGAGCCCGCTCTCGCCCCTCCCCTGATCTCTCTCTCTCTCTATCAATAAATAAACTTTTAAAAAATGGGGAAAAAATAATAGAGCATCATTTGAACTCAAATCTGTCTGACCTCAAAGCTATGGTGCTTGATTGCCCAATCTAGAAAATTCTAGATAATTCTAGCAAACTCTAATTTGCCCAGCAATCTAGAAAAAACTGCTGCGTTGTCTGGGGAGGGACAGCTAAAAGTAGATAATAGCTGTATGTCTGCTCTATCATTGTTTCCAATATGGCAAAACTAGTCTGTTAATTTCAGGACATAAGAGAGAGTACCTGGAACAGTGCTTCCCAGACTTTAATGTGAATGCTCACCTAAGGATCTTACAAAAATGCAGATTCCAATTCAGTAGGTTGCCACTGACTATAGACCACTTTTTATGAAAGAAAAGACCTAAAGTTAAGTTTCAAATATCAATACATTCTAAGTATAGAAAATTGTTAATTTCTGTACAATTGGAAAAGTAGGAAATTGCAAATAGCAAAAAATAAATAACATTTTCAACTTTTCCATAATGCAGAAAATTTGCACTACTATTATGTAAAAGGAAAATATAAGAAAATACTGGAAAAATAAAGAGGTTATTGAATATAACATAGAACAACTAGAAATATCACCAAAACTCCAAAATATAATAAACCCCAGAAATGGGTAGATATTGTACATAGAAAAATATAATTAAGGGGCGCCTGGGTGGCTCAGTCGGTTGGGCATCCGACTTCGACTCAGGTCATGATCTTGTGTCATGGGTTCGAGTCCCGCGTCGGCCTCTGTGCTGACAGCCAGCTCAGAGCCTGGAGCCTGTTTCAGATTCTGTGTCTCCCTCTCTCTCTAACCCTCCCCTGTTCATTCTCTCTCTCTCTCAGAAATAAATAAAACATTAAAAAAAAGAAAAGAAAAATATAAGTAATCTAATATTAAACTTAGATAACATAATAGCATATATATTGAAATTATAAATTATGTCAACTCATTAAATATAAAGATATTAGGGGCTCCTGGGTGGCTCAGTCAGTTAAGCGTCCGACTTTGGCTCAGGTCATGATCTCAGAAGTTCGTGAGTTCAAGTCCCACGTTGGGCCCTGTGCTGACGGCTCAGAACCTGGAGCCTGCTTCGGATTCTGTGTCTCCCTCTCTCTCTCTTTGCCCATCACTCACTCACACTCTGTCTTTGTCTCTCTCTCTTTCTCTCAAGAATAAATATTTTTAAAAATTTTAAATAAAGATATTAAACAAAATTTATTGGAAAAATCATATTAAAACCAGTATGCCATGTTTTTTCCTAGTCTAGTAGCTAAAACATTTATATTTTAATCTAAAGCTAATTAGAATGTGAGAAAACATGTACAGTGTAAACAGAGGTGATTATTTTATAGGATAATCAGGCAACTTTTATTAAAAATCATGAAAATGTTCATGCTCTGTGACCAAAACCCTTCTTAGGGTAGGCTCTTTAGAGCATCAAAGGATTTACCCTGAAAAAACAATACAATAAAGAAAAAGGTTTAGAGCTTTTGTCTAGAGCTCAATTCCATTTAGCACATGTTTACAGCAAGCCTGCTGTGGCCCATGCGTTGGACAGTGTTGTAGGTGCCTGGGGTACCTAGGGGAGGGAAAAAGGTATCTCTCTATGCCTGCCAGGGGAAACCAGACAACAAATAACAAATGCAATAAGGATAATTTATAGTATGTTAGAATGTTATTGGTGCTACAGAAGAAAAATGAAGAGCAGGGCAATGAGGATTGGCATTGAGGGGAGTAGAATAGGCAGGAATCATGTCGGGTTTCTACCAAGTTCAGGGTGGAGCCATTGTGGGGTCCTGAGCAAGGGAGAAACAATAGTTAGAATACTGAGAAAAAAAAGACAGCCTCTCACATTCAACATCAGGAGAAGAGTTGGAGACTTTGAACTTAATAAACTCCATGGAGGTATATAAAGTCTTTACTTATAGCAAGACGTAAAGTAAAAGATGAAAGCATCATTTCTGTATTAAACTCATGGGACATGGAAGACATAAAGCAAAATGGATTATAATTTTATAATTACATATTACAGTGAGAGATGATTAATGAGCAAAAAGGAAGCAAACTTTCACATATGTGGAATGTGTGTGTTTATCTGACCAAGTAGCACAAAAAAGGGGAGAAGAAAATCTTTAGATCAATCAGTGAAGTCCTCTCTATATAGGACAACTCTGTATATATGAGACAGCATAATGTCAAGGTTACCATGACCTACATTCCCATATTCTTCTTCACATAAACTGAAGGTAGATACATTCAGGTCAAATATGCAACAAAATTAAATCCTTCTTAAGGTCCTAAGAGTTCCTTCCAGCTTGGACTTTTTTTTTTCCACCCTTATATTTTATAGAGGTAGGTAATTGAAGGTCTCTCTAAGTCTAAAAATCTATGATTCTTTGGTATTTTTGTAATTAATTTAGGCTCAAGCCTCTGCTGTCTATTGTGTTAGTGCCCAGGAGAAGGCTCAGTTGTATCAGGAAAGACAGAAAGAAGAGCTACATAGAATTAACAAACTTCAAACATATCTGCTTATTCTCCTTCCTATTGTAAAAATAAAAATGCAACAGAAGTCTCCAAGGTCAAAATCTCCTGTATTCAGCTCCTCTCCATGAACAACTTCTTCATAGCCTCGTGTGAGACCTTTGACCCCTAAGAAGCCAGCAGCCTCGATAATTATGTCTCAAAAACAACTCTTTATATGGTATCCACCCTATAATGGATTCAGAGACATGAATAAAACATCTTAATTCTCAAGTATTTCTTTTTAAATTAATTTTTGAAAGAAAAATATCCTGTAAAGAAAGGAGGGTTTTTTATTTTTTTGAGGCTCTTGCATAGAAGGATATAGTTTCCATGGCCTATCTTGTTAAAAATGTTCTAGTTCCCATCTGATGCACACTTATTTATGGATTTTAGACTAAAAGCTCTTTTTTGCCAGTTTTCTTCACAAGCACTTATCTCGACATCCTCATTAGGTGATTTTTCTCTTTTCTTTTTTGTGGAGGCCTAGTCATGGCCTTGCTAGTCTCTTTTGTTCCTTGCTGCAAAAGGAATGGTTTTAAAGCCTCCCTCTCCACCAGTCCCACCTTTTTTTTTTTCTTTGTAATTAGCCTTATTTGAGGACCAGGGAAGCAAAAGACTGGAAAGAAATACAAAAACTGTTGAACAAAAGATACGATGTTCTTTACCCCAACCATATGCTGTATAGCTCATCTACAACCTGGGTCAGATGACTCACATATATGCCTTTAAAATGAAAAGAGAAAGAAGAAAGAAAGAAGAAGAAAAAGCTCTGACTTACACAGCAGCTGCATTGGTGTAAACAGGCTGGGGGTAAATGTCACAATGAAAGGAGAAAAATACATTTTACCTTTGTTGCAAAAGTAATTCGCTTTAAAACCAAAGAACGCGACGAAGCCCCTTCCCTGGTAACAATGCTGGCAGACACTCATTTGAAATATCTTAATATTAATTTGCTTTAATTGGGATGAGAGAAACACTTCCTTTTCCAAACTCTGAGCATGCTTTGCCATTTGAGCCACAGGCAAGTGGCATTGCTCAGCCACTTCCTTTGGTTTTGATGCAGTAATGATTAATGAAGTATTTTTTTCCTGCCTTCTGTTTTCTTAAATCACTAGTTAAAACTTGTGTCTAAGTACAGAGCCAGTGGATTTATGTTAGCCTTGTCTCTAGAACTAAAGCTCTAGCTTTCAGAAGACTAAAATTCATAAACTGGTCACTGGGCCTGTGATTCCTCAAACACAAACAAACAAAAACAACTCCTCAACGAACAGCCAGCCAGCCAACCAACAAAAAAGGTTTTCATGTCAATAAAATTCCATGAGAATGACCATCAAGGGCAGCTTTCATGGGACAAGTGATACAAAGTAGGAAGACTGAGGGTTCCTAAGATATAGTTGTCAAGAACCAGCCTGTCTTCCTCCCTACTGTACCCCGCAGAGTAAACATTTTAAGGTTATCATATTGTAGGCTCTGTTTGTTGTTTGTGTTTTGTTTGTTTGTATTCTCTTTTGGTATCAATGACCCGATAGGAAACATGGAGCATACTCTAACTGGCTAATTTAAGGAGAGTTCAGTAAATGGACTATTTATAAAGGTGTGAAAGGAGGTTAGAAAAACCAACAAGGTGCAATGTTGGTACCATTATCACCCCTCAGCCTGAAGGGGCAAAAAGAAGGAATCATTATCAAAATCTACAGAGGAGGCTATACGAAATCTATTACGGCTTTTTGAAGAGTCTTGTGGCCAACCCACAATGACCTGGCAGTGCAGAAGTTAGGCGAACAAATACTCAACCCTTCTCACTTCCTGCCTTCTGATTTTCTGCAGATGCTTCCCGATAGCTAAACCCAGCTAAAAACCAAAGGCAAGGGAAGCTGGTGATGCCATCCTACAGACCAGCCTCCCCAGACACAGGTGAATGGGGAATCAGGAGGGGAAATAAAAGCTATCCATTTTTTTTAATGTTTTTTAATATTGATTAATTTATGAGAGACAGAGCGTGAGCAGGGTAGGGCCAGAGGCTGAGGGAGACAGAATTCAAAGCTGCCTCCAGGCTCTGAGCTGTCATCATAGAGCCCGATGTGGGGCTTGAACTCACACACTAGCTGTGAGATCATGACCTGAGCCGAAGTCAGACGCTTAACCGACTGAACCACCCAGGCCCCCCATCCACTTTTTTTAAAGTCTCAAGTAAGTACCTCTTTCTCTCCCCACTTTTTACTATAGATACAAGCATCTGCTCCCCTTAAGTTTTCTTTTCCTTTTATGTAAAATCAATTTAATTGGAGCTCTTTTAGAAACAATTCTAAACAGTAAACTTAGTCTTCATCATTATGTTAACAGATCTCAAAGAGCTAAAAATACCTTAAAAAATGTTAATGCCCCCCTCTTTACCCACTACTGAATAGAAAGTAATTAATGATATGGTCATTTCATTCAATAAGTATTTACTGAATCCTTACCAGATACATGCTAAGGCACCGTCTAAGAAGCATGGAGTGCCCAACGGTAAATCAAATAAGGATCCATTATTAGCATATATCTCTGGATTCCTTACATCCCTTTATGATTTCTTCTATTGTGCATGCTCAGCCACAAGATGGAGCACATGGCCCAGGCCTGCCAATCAATGTGCTCCTTTCTTCTGGCTAGCGTGATAGGTTCAGGATGGATAAATGATCTAAGATAGATATTTGGGACTTTTTTTTTTTTGCCATATTTATCAAGAAAGAAGTGCTCTTTCATAATGAATTATTCAGTAAAAAGATGGAAAGGATGTCTGTGAGAAGGATAAGGCCAAATTGAAGTAAGCAGAGACGAGAAGAGAGACTGAGCCTCTGGATCCAGCCATGCCTGAAGCCTATCAGATCTGTCAGTGTTCTGAGACAATAAAGTATGTGATTTTGCTTAAGTTGTGACTTTATCTCCTACAAAGAGATGAATTTCAACTAATGCATTATCCTCAAGAAGGTTACATGTAATAGGGAAGATAGATACATAAGCAAAACACAAAACACAAAGTTTCAAATGGCATTTAAAAAGGTAAAGAGCTTGGGGAGGCTAGGTTTACTTACAGAAGCAATTATTTGAATAATCAATGAAATTAAGATGCCATTTGAACTGGGCCCTAAATCATAGATAAAATATGAGTGTACTGATCTTCGTGGGTGGGGGCATAGAGACGGCAGATGTGGTATTTGTGCACTTGCATTTCACAAACAGAGGTGAATAATACAATGGAAAACATGTTACAATGTATTCCTTGTGAGCATACAAACATTTTTTTTAAATGTACGTGATTCTCAGAACATAGAGCAAATTACTTAATAGCTCTTAGCTTTTAATAGAACTATGAACCATTTTTTTCACATTTCTATTTTTCAAACTGCATTTTAGTACTAAGGAAGAAATATAATTTTAAACGATAAAGGGAAAATGCCAAAATCTATTTAAAAAGGGAGAGGGCAGTCACAGATAACGTCAAGTTTTTAAAATGTTAATCCTCAAGTCCATTTAGTTTTGAGTTGTTCTAAGGTTAAAGATGCATTTATTGGTCAACTGTTCTTAAAAGCATGCCCACAAATTCAAGGGTAGAATTAGCTGAGGCCATTGCAACTCCAGGCTTCAAACCACTTACTGTTTTTACAGATTGCCCAAGATCAATATCTGTGTCAAAGAACTTGTTATAACACTTTTCTGTCACTCTAGGAAACCAGATTTTAGTACACCATTTATCAAAGAGAGTCAAAAACTCAACCAAGATAATTACATGAACCAAATAAACCCATCAAAACCTGGAAAATTCAAGCACATTACATAAGGGGTGGAGTTGCATCAAAACCTAAAGAGAGTTTGAGCATTTCCTTTACATGAGAGAGAAGATTTTATTTGTTTAAAACAGACCACTGCTGGGGCACTAGGGAGGCTCAGTTGGTTGAGCAACTGACTTTTGATTTTGGCTCAGGTCCTGACCCAAGGGTTGTGAGATCAAGCCCCATGTCGGGCCCTGTGCTGAGCATGCCATCTGTTTGAGATTCTTTCTCTCTCCCTCTCTGTTTCTCTCTTCTCTCTCTCTCTCTCTCTCTTTCCTCCCCCCACCCCACTTCTCCCCCCCCCCCCC